>NW_026726667.1:0-38882 GCF_029784015.1 Lycium ferocissimum | reverse complement strand
CCTTTTTGGGATTCGCCCCCAAACCCTTTGGGTTACTATATTTGACAACGTCCGCGTTATACCATTAACAAAAAAATTTGAGCATATCACGTATAATGATACCATACCCATCATAGGTTTCGTGTCATCCATACCTGTACCATAACAAGTCTCGCGTTGTCCATACCCAACCGCAACAAAGGTGTGCGTAATAGATATCATACCCTAGCCATATAAGCTCCTGTGACAAAATAGCTATATACATATGACATACATGAGTATCCAAAGGAAGATACGACTTTACCTGTGGGTGACGTAAAGCTCAGAGACCCGATTTCTATTATGGAATCACCATCATCATCACTATGGAGAACTTTTATCAGTAATATATTAAGAATCTTGAAAGTCATGAATCTAGCATTTCTAGGAATAGGACATTACGGATATCTTAGATGGATTCATAGTAAGGAAATCATGCCTTTAGAAAGAAGGGTTAGCCTTTAACATACCTTTACGTCTCCTTAACTACTTAACACTTCTCCTTCTAAGCTCACAAATCTACATTCAAGAGGATTCACACTAGCGTCAAGTCTTGGCAATACTCATAAATTCAAACTAGAAGAATTAGTAAGCTAGCAAAAATTGGCAAAGACTTCCCCCTATTTCATCTACCTCCACCATATTCCAAATCAACTCCCAACAACAATGACAAACTTCAACAATATCATGCTTTAAGATATTTTATTCAAATTATATCCAATGTGTGACTCCAAAACTCCATTCTCATAATCAATTGATAACAACAACTTCATTACAACCCTTATACACTTGTATACAACACTCCTTCATCATTATTATTATCCTTCATAACAAGATTATACTCAAAACATTCTAACAATGATAACTCAAGTTAATTTACTACTCAAAATATCATCAAATCCACCTTTGAACTTCCTCTTTCACTTTCTTTCCTCAATCAAGTTGTTCAACAACCAAGCATTCTCAATAACATGAAATAGATATGAAAACTAACCTTTTATCACATAAGTATAAGCTTTGGATCAATTTATTTCACTTGAGAGAAACCTCCACTTCAACACCAAGGAAATTCTTGGACTATACAAACCCTAGTGAGTCTCCCAACACTTGGATCTCCTGATTTTGACCTTTCAATCCTTGATTTTACTTGAGGTTGGTTGGATATTTTTAGGAGAAGGTTTTAGAACTTTCATGGACTTGGGAAATGTTGGAAATGAGCAAAAAAAAAATGAATATGGCCGTTTATATAACTTAAAAAATCTGGTACCGACTTCCAGATTTATGGTCTACTTTTATGGACCGTAAAAATTATACGGTCCGTATAATTGGACCGTAAAATCCAACCAGTAACTCACCCCTTCTGGAATCAATTTACGGTGGAAGTCAGCCAGATATACGGTCCGTAAAAATTATACGGTCCGTATATCTGACCGTAAAACCCATTTTTTCCCGAAACATACTCTCGTCGATTTGTTCAACCCTTAATCCTTCCAATACTTACTAAACATGAACTTAACCCTTTATAACTATAAGATAAACTCGTCTAATCTCATTTAACCTTGGTAACTCCCGTATCCAAGGCTAGAACCACTAACACATGATGAATTTCAATGTATAAAACCACGAGGTGTAACATATGTACCCTATGTAGAGGCTCGTAGACAGGTGTGTACAGTCAGATTTCTTATGACCTCCTCAGTCTATATTTTGATATATCATTTGATAGACTTGTTGGCTTATATATATATATATATATATGTGTGTGTGTGCCCTTTCATTATGATATTTAAGCGAGTTAGTTTCTTACGGACTACTCAAATATGACAATGAGATATACCTTGAGGTACCTCGGTAGGCTCCCAGGTACCCGTCTGCTGCCCTCCCATGAAGTCGTGACAAAAGTGGCATCGTAGCAAGTCTCTAGGGGTCAAGCCATCTACGAGCCGTGTCTAAGTAGGAGTCCCGGTTACTTGATGTCGTGCACCATATCTATAGCTAGGAGGCTACAGGCATTTAGGAATTCACTTTTCTTCATGATCTAGATCGTGTGATAGAGCCAAGTTAAGAATGCAACTATCTAATTTTTCCCTGTTTAATTTTCAACGATGCCTCCAAGAAAGAAGAAAGTCAGCACAATACTGGGCTCTGCTGGGGAAGGTACTAGCCGAGTACCCCCGGCTGAGTTAGGACAGAGTGAGGCTCAGAGTGCCATTCCCTCGCATGCTACCTCTATTCCTCTAGTGGCAGAAGAGCATGGAAGGGCTCTAGTCCCTCTGGCTCCTCATCCTCTAGCTCTTCCCCCTAGTACTCCAAATCAGACTCGCGGATGCAACAAGTTGTCGATCAGCTAGTAGTCGCCGTGCCTCAGGCGACAAGGTACCGGTCATGGTGACAGGGTTTTTAGTGCCAGAGTTCGTGATTTTATTAACCTAGACCCTCTAGAATTCTTTGGGTTGAAGCCAGATGAGGACCCGCTGAACTTTATAGATGGAATTTTTGAGAGACATCGCGGTGACGAGATACTTCGTGATATCGAGTGTCCGAGTTGGCTTGCTGGATTACGAGATATGGTTGTTCATTGGTATGATACTTGGGTATTGTCCAGAGGAGTTAATGCACCTCCACCCATGTGGCAGGAGTTCGTAGATGCCTTCCTTCGACATTATTTGCCGCCAGAGATTCGACAGGCCAGAGCTGATAGGTTCCTGAACCTTAGACAGGGAAACATGAGTGTTCGAGAGTATAACCTTCGTTTTAATTCACTGGCTAGGTATGCTCCAGCAATGTAGCCGATACGGAGACCAAGTTTAATGGCGATGAGTGGTTTGGGGACCACATTTGATTGATGATTGCTTGACCGCCGAGGTGATCCGAACCATCGCCTGTGCGCCAGCCCATTCACAGCCTAGTGTGCTCTCCACAAGCTCATGACTCATGTTTGATAGATCGACTTGTTTTGAGCTTGTTCCTGCATTAGGAGCGGTCCCCCGTAGGCTGACCATCTTTATCGGGGAGCGTACCCAAAGGCGGTAAGTTACATGTCGGCGCTGCGCAGGTCTAAATGTTTGTTATACATGTGGTCGGCCAAGAAAGATGGTCTTCTCGAGATGATCCGTATGCGGTAAGTTACATGCTGCGCAGTGTTTTTTTAGGTCTAAATGTTTGCTATACTTGTGGTCGGCAAGGCCACATTATGGGAGATTACCCTACGAGAGCCGGGAATGGAAGCATAGTTCCGCCCCAACAGGTCCGGCAGCGGATCTTCGACATTTGTACGCCCTCTCGGGCAGTACCCCTCGCACACTTGTCGGTCCCGGGCAGGGGCGCAGGTGGAGTGTCCGGGCCGAGCGGTCCCCGAACCGCTCACGCAATCGGTGGGTGGGCGGTGGATCTTCAATCTTTGCCCCAGCATGGGTTACATATTATCCATTTCTAATGATGTATATGCATTGATTGATCCAGGTTCTACATTATCGTATGTTACCCCTTTTATTGTTGGTCACTTCGAGGTGAACCCGAGTTGATTAAACCTTTTTTGAGTCAGTTTCCACACCGCCAGGACGACCGAAGGATAGTTAGACGGGTATAGTGAGCTTGTGTAGTTATAGTCCGTGATCGATGTACGATGACAAAATTTGATTGAATTAGATATGGTGGACTTTGACGTCATTATGGGTAATGGATTGGTTGGCTCCCTTGTTATTCTAATGTTGACCGTAGAACGAAGATGGTTCGATTCCGCTTCAGAGAGCCGCTCTAGAGGAAGGGTAATGCAACATCACCGAAAGTGCAAGATTATTATTTATCAAGGTAAAAGATGATTGCTAAGGGTTGTATTTATCATTTAGTCCGAGTTAAAGATATAGAAGCGAAGCCGCCAACTCTTCAACTGCTCCGTAGTTAACGAGTTTTCAGATGTATTCCCGGACGAGCTTCCAGGTCTTCCACTAGAATAGGATATTGACTTTGCCATTGACGTATTACCAGATATTAAGCCAATATCCATTCTTCCTTATTGAATGGCACCTGTTGAGTTAAGGGAATTGAAGGAGCAGTTGAAAAACTTGCTTGAGAAAGGCTTTATAAGGCCTAGTACATCATCGTGGGGAGCACCAGTGTTATTTGTGAGGAAGAAAGATGGCTCCTTATGGATATGCATTGATTATAGATAGCTGAATTAGGTAACAATAAAGAATAAGTATCCACTCCCAAGGATTGATGATTTGTTTTATCAGTTACAAAGTGCTAAATGATTCTCAAAGATAGATTTGAGATCAAGGTATCACCAAGTGAGGGTCAGAGAGAAGGATATTCCGAAGACAGCCTTCAGAACTAGATATGGTCATTTCGAGTTTCGTATAATGTCGTTTGGGTTGACGAATGCACCGGCAGAATTTATGGATTCAATGAATAGCGTGTTCAGGCCTTTCCTAGATCTGTTTGTGATTGTGTTTATCGATCATATTCTGGTATACTCACGATCAGCGGTAGAGCATGCGGACCATTTACCTGCTGTTCTTAAAGTTCTCCAAGATCGGAAGTCATGCAAAGTTTTCTAAATGTGAATTCTAGTTGAATTCGATGACTTTCCTGGGGCATATTATTTTAGCCGACGGTAGCTGGTGGATACGAAGATCGCGCGTAGAAGACTTGGCCAAGACCTACAACACCCACAGAAGTTCGCAGTTTTCTGGGCTTGACAGGTTATTATAGGCGATTTGTAGAAGACTTTTCTTCTATTTCTACACCATCACGAAGTTGACTCGAAATCGCCTAAGTTCCGGTGATGGATATGCGAGTGCACCTTAGGAGTTGAAGAAGTATTGACTTCGGCCTCGATTTTGACACTTTCGGAGGGATCGAAAGGCTATATTATCTATTGTGATGCTTCAAGTGTTGGGCTAGGTTGTGTGTTAATGCAGCACAATAGAGTTATAGCTTATGCTTCCGCGATTGTATAATGAGAAGAACTATCCAACACATGATCTAGAGTTAGCTGCGGTGATTCATGCATTGAAGTTATGGAGGCACGACTTATATGGTGTCAATGTCGATATCTATACGGACCATAAGAGTCTTCAGTATATCTTCAAGCAGAAGGACTTAAATTTGCAGCAGAGACGATGGATAGAGTTACTGAAGAATTATGATGTCAACATTTTATATCATTCCAGAAAGGCGAACGTACTGGCCGATTCCCTTAGCCGCAAATCCATGGGTAGTTTATGTGATGTCCAGCCAGAGAAAAGGGAGATTGTTCGTGGGCTTCAACAGTTAGCTAGCCAAGGAGTTCGATTATTGGACTCGGGCGATTCGGGAGTTACTATTCATGATGCGGCAGTTTCATCTTTAGTAGTTGAGGCCAAGAAGTGCCAGTACGAGGATCCTATGATAGTTCATTATAGAGACACTGCTCCTTAGAAAAAAAAAGTCACCATTCGAGATTTCTGCGGATGGAGTTCTTAGATACCGAGGCAGAGTATGTCATTACTAAAAAAACAGGATTTAGCGACGGACGAATTCCGTCGCTAAACAGCAAAATCTGTCGCTAATCCTGTTTAACGACGGATTAGCGACAGATATATGTTAGCTACGAGCAATATAGCGACAGATTAGCTATGAAGTTCGTAGCTAAATCAAGTTTTTTTAGTAGTGCGTGTTCCTGACGTTGCAGGATTACGTCGTCAAATTATGGGGGAGGCTCACTGTTCCCGTTATTCTATTCATCCAGGGACGATAAAGATGTATCATGATATTAAGAAAGTCTATTGGTGGGATGGAATGAAAAAGGACATAGCAGAGTTCGCGGCACAGTTTGCTAATTGCCAACAGGTGAAGATTGAACATCAGAAACCCGGTGGGTTATTGCAAGCTATGGAAATTCTAATGTGGAAATGGGAGGTCATTAATATGGATTTCATTACAGGCTTGCCTCGCTCCCAGAGCAAGTTTGATTCCAAATAGGTGATTGCTGATAGACTTACTAAGTCAGCCTATTTTCTGCCAGTCAGGACTACTTACTCACCCGAGTATTATGCGAAGCTTTATACTAAGGAGATAGTCCGACTTCATGGTGTTCCGAAATCTATCATCTCCGATAGGGGTGCACAGTTTACAACTAATTTCTGGAGGACTTTCCAGAAGGGTCTGGGGACTCAGGTAAGTCTTAGCACAACATTCCACCACTAGACAAGACGGCGTCGAGCGTGTTATTCGCACCCCCGGATATGTTACGGGTATGTGTGATAGACTTTGGAGGTAGTTTGGGATCATCACTTGTCGCTTATTGAGTTCGCGTACAATACGTTTATCATTCCGCATCCGCATAGCCCCGTACGGAGCTTATACGGGCCGGGCCGTTCCAAGCACAGGTCTCACCTATTGGATGGCTCGAAGTAGGGGAGACTAAGTTAGTAGGGCAAGATCTGATTCAGCATGCAGTGGAAAAAGTCAAGCTTATCCAGGATCGATTGTTGACAGCTCAGAGTCGTTAGAAGTCTTAAGCGGATAATCGCCGACGAGACTTAGAATTCCAAGTTGATGACTGCGTATTTTTGAAGGTATCACCTATGAAAGGCATTATGAGGTTTGATAATGAAGGCAAGCTTAGTCCACAAAAGATATTAGGCCTTACAGAATTGTACGCAGAGTAGGCCAGGCGGCCTATGAGTTAGATCTACCTTCAGAATTGGAATCGGTTCATCCGGTCTTCCATGTATCAATGCTTCATAAGTGCATTGGAGACCCTTCGAGAGTCGTGCCCATTGATTATGTTCAGGTTATTGAGCAACTAATGTATGAAAAGGTTCTGATTGCCATTCTAGATAGACAAGTTCAAAAATTGAGGAATAAGGATGTAGCTTCAGTTAAAGTTCTCTGGAGAAATAAGAATATTGAGGAGATGACTTGGGAAGCTAAGGAAGATATAAGATCCAAGTACCCGCGTTTATTTCCACTTCCAGTGGAGGTCCAGACAGATACACCTTTGTCTTCAGGGGCGTATCGCTTCATTCTTTATGATTACTTTCGTGTGCGAGGCCATTATTGTTATCAAGCTTGTGGTGTCCCGTGGTGGCGTTGTATATTGTGGGTTGTTGTGATAGGTTGGTAGTGGTACAATTACAAGGGAACTCAGCCAAAAATTTTAAAAAGACCCCTAAGAGTTTAATATTCAAGGACGAATGTTCCTAAGGGGGAAGGATGTTACACCTATAAAAAATTTCACGTCATTGCGTTGTAAGTGAACTAACATAAGCCCAGAGAGGTCATAGAACCCTTATAAGGTTGAGGAGGATTTCTAACAAGTGCTACACAAGTGTCTAAAGGTTTTGGAATCAAGTGAATCGAAGAAATTAAGTTTGTTGAAAATTTGGGAAAACTTGGCGGACTTTTGGACAGATTTTTGGTCCAACTTTGAGAGAGCATGTCTCCCTGAGTATGAGTTAGGAATCCATAACTCCGTGTAAATTCAAGTTCAACAGTCTTCTTTTCCAATGCAACTGAAAATTCGCAATTTGGAAGTTCGGGATGAAAGTAAGGCCCTTACTTTGAATTACGGCCCTCACTTTCTGCCCGCACTTCACCCAAATTTTCCAGAAAATTGGAATTTGACCCTTTCAAGTTTGGGCTGAAGGTACGGCCTGTACTTTGAAGTATGGCCGCACTTGCTCGTACTTTGCCCTAAAATTCCAGAAACTTTTAAGTCGGTGGACATTTTGTTTGGGCCTATAAAATGATTTTCCCACGACTTGGGGTCATATTTTTCATCAAAACAAAACCTTAGTGACCTTATAATCTACTTCAAACATCCAAAAACACCGATAAACATCTCAAATCAAATCGAGAAGAGATCAAGACATAAAAGTCCTTAACTAATTCCTAGAAAGTGATTGTTCTTTGCTCTACTTGGAGTGTGGAGAATTTGGTCTTAAAACAAGTTGTGAAAGTTGAAGTTCTTCAAATATAAAGTATGTTCTTCATCTTGTGTCCTATGTTGAGTTTATTTGAGGATTTAGCAAATCTTAAACATGAAGAGAATCATGGTAGAAAGGTTATAAGATATTATGTTAAATTATTGGTCACGGGTTGGTAGCAAGGAAGTTTTGGATGGATTTGAGTTTAGTTTGAATATAATCTCTTGGCTATGGTATTGTGGATGTTGTTAATCATATTTGGGAGTTGTTTTTGAGTTTGATGGAAGTAGGTGATGCTAGGGAAATGCTGCCCAAATTTCGTAAGCTTACCTAATAGATTAGTTTGATCTTATAAGCATTCCAACTACGTAATCTAGTATGAATCACTTTGAATGTAGATTTGCGAGCTTGGGAGAATAGGTGTTAAGTAGTTAAGGAGACAACAAGGTATGTTAAGGCCATCCCTTTCTTTCTTTTTGGCATGATATTTGTGAACCAAACGAATACGTAACATTAATCCATAATGACTCTATTCTTAGAGTTAGGGATGATCCTTTTTATTCATATTCCATAATGTTATCTTCAAAAAGTCTTGCTTTAGATCCAGTATGGTCTCTAGAGTTACTTATACTCCTATCATGTTATTATATATCCTTAGGCTGCCATTTCAGCATTGGTACAGAAGCACTCCACTTGTCCCGGAGTTTCAGTTTAGAGTGGTATGATTCTTTTGTGTATATATGGGCATGGCGAGGTCCTGTCCCGTCCTTATTATGTTATGTACCCTATGTAGAGGCTCATAGAGAGGTGTGTACAGTCAGATTCTTATGACCTCCTCGGTCTATATTTTGATGTATCCTTTGATAGCCTTGTTGGCTTATGTATGGGCACAATTGATTATATATATATATATATATATATATATATATATATCTTTTGGGCATGTGCCCCTTTCAGTTATGATATTTATAAGTTAGTTTCATGGCCGCCTCAGATATGAAGTTAGTTTCATGGCCGCCTCAGATATGACTATGAGATATACGTTTTGAGGTACTCGGTAGGCTAGATACGCGGGTGCCCACTGCGGCCCTCCGGTTGGTCGTTACAATAAGATCAATAACCATAAGTTATAGATTCCATAATCATGAGACAATATCATCAATAATATCGTAAGAGAACATCAAGAATATAAGGTTTTAGTATTTCTATGAGAGGAATCATTATGGACATCACTTGTGAAAGTTCCTAATAATAGGATCATGGCTTAAGTAAGAAAGGGATAGCCTTAACATACCTCGTCATCTACTTAACCACTCAACGTCTATCCTCCCGAGCTTGCAAATCTACATTCAAGATGATTCACACTAAGATTAAGTCATTGAAATGCTTATAAGGTCAAACTAAACTATTAAGTAAGCTAACGAAATTTGGGCGGCATTTCCCCTTACTCTCCAATCACCTCAACATATACAACAACCCGCAATAACAATAACAATAACAAGCTTACAAAAGTCCTTAAATACTCCTCTCACTGCCCTTATAAAGAATATACACAAAACAACCAAGAGAATACCAATATAGAATAACAATATACACTTCCTTTCTACAATATACACTTCCTTTCTTCCAAATCAAGGAGCATAATCTCATCAACATCAACAGCATTAGATACTATCCATATACATGGAAATTAGCTCAACAACACAGCCACAACATGCTCAAAACAGTCCATGAACTTAACAATTACAACACAATACTTTATGACCTTTCCTCCATAACAATTTTCACTTTTCAGACTTGCTAAACCTTCAAATCAACTCAACATAAGAGATAAGATGAAGAACATACCTTATACTTAAAGAACTTCAACTTACACCACTTGCTTCAAGACCAAATTCATCACAACTCCAAGTATACGCAAGAACAATCACTACAAGAAAAATAGCCTTTAGCGAGGGGAAATCTAGTCGTTAAAAGTCCAAATCCGGTTAAAAATCAATAACGACTTCGAAACAATCCGGTCGTCACCGGTCATTAAAAGCCCGGTCGTTAAAAGTTAACGACCGGGTTTGAAGGCCGGTTGTTAAAGATCTTTTAACGACGAAAACAATTCCGGTCGTTATATTTACTTTTTAGCGACCAATTTTCCTGTTGCTAATTGCAAAATTCCCTTCGCTAATGCCCATTTAACTATTTGACAATCCGGTCGTTAAAGAGTTTTAAAGACCACATTTCCCTTCGCTAATATCACATTATATTAAAAATAATTAGATATATTTATATTTTTCAAAGTGGTTACCGAATAGTAGTCATGTGACACACACTTACATATAAACACCTGCGAATAATATCAAATAATCAATATTATTATAAATTTTCACTGTAAATTACAAAGAACTAAATGTACATATCACCAAAAAATATACCCATCCAAATTGTATGACAATATTTTTATCAACTCCTTAAAGACTAAAAAACTAAAATTGTATGTACAAATGATAGCATCTTTAAAACACCACTAACATAATAAAAACCTATTGCACTTGTACTTGCTCTGCAATTTCTTCAAAGGACATGTTCTTCAAACTTCAAATTTTAGATCTGTTAAAAGAGTAAGTTCATGTCAGTTAAGTGAGAGAATTCCTACAAGCTACTTTATTTAGAAAACAAATGAATAATTTAACCACTAGCAAAATAATTGGAGAAAATATTATTTTTGATTGAACAAATGCAGCCACTCAATATCTTCAAGAAAGTATATCTTTTGATTCAGTAGGATGAAATTTAGACTTTAACTCAAAGAAAGTTCTAAAATTTCAAGGCAGAGAGGTGTCTACTTAGTGGATAACCTGGATTCTGTTTTAACTAACAATAATAGAAGATATAACTACATGTCATAGTTGGTAGATATCTAACCTTTAGAGTATTCCAGGTAGAACTCCAAGTAGAACAGGACTGAATTCGTCGTCAAATTAGTATATTGCATAAATGGTTATAAGAGAGCTCAAGTTGCTGCAATTTTGAGAAATTTCCCATCTCCTAGTATTTTTGACCTTCAAAGAAACTATATTTTTGTTGTTGCTCTTCCTATTTCAACAGATGAAATACTTCATGTCAGAGCATTTTAGAGGACTAGCACTTTTGAAAGGAAAAGAAAGAATTTGAGATGGATATATGTAACAATAAGAAAATTCGATGGTAAAACAATGCGTGGTTCAAAAGGTTCGCGAGCAAAGAAAAAGTCAAGTTAACCAATTTTGGGTTGCCTACTTGACTATGCAAAGAGCCTGCCTAGTACATCAACTTCTGAGATTCGAGACCAAAGACTTTAAATTTCAACCAAAGAAATTACCATAGATCACAAATATGGCACAAAATAATTAACACATTCAGTTTACACATAGTGGCAACTGCTACTCATGATCAACTAAAGATATGTTTCATGGTACTAATCTAATCCAAACATTCTCATACAACATTTACAAGTCTGATGTGTTCATAGGCTAAGTCAAAGTTTATTCCCTATTGCCTGGACTATGCCAAAAAAGATGAGGCTAGTGTACAAGTTGCTTATCCTTGAAAATATATAAAGATCAATGCTTGAGACTACTTATCTTAGGCCTAGGTTGATGCAGGACTATAAGATATAATTTAGGTGAGGAGGCTACATAAAACTGGGTTGAGCTTAGCATCCTTACATTTCTTGAAAAGATCCACCTAAAATACGAACTTTACCAAACATTGACCCGGGCTCAAGACTATTTAAAAATTTAACTACGTAGTTAGTTATACTAATGTATTGAACTAACTTTCTACCTAAATATTGCCCCAAGGCAGATAAAGTACTAAGTATTTTAAATTAGCTTATCCTCCAGTACCACATAATAGGTAGATTTAGACAAAGCAAGCAAGTGATAATTAAGGAATTCTTAAAAGTATATAATTATTTTTTACTATTATTCAAAGGTTCTAGCAATGTAATAGTTATACCCATAAGCTTAATCCAATGACTATCAATAACACATTAACTACTTCGTCATGCTACTCGACTAATTATTATAAACTAGATATATCACTCTAAATGTTTAGAAGGACTAAGCATATAGTAAGTAAAAATAATCACTAGATGCTCAGTCTTAATTAGCAAGTAATAAAACAATTAAAGCACTAGTTAGTTAGAATTTGAGAGGGAAGCAAGAAGTCGACGATTGGAATTAGGGATGACCTTCATATCTCTTCAAGGCAACGTCTTCAATCAAACTCCATAGATAGAAACATCTCGCAAAGGAAGAGAGATTGGTTAGTAGAAATATGCGCCTCCATAGAGATGTGGCCATTTCATGTGAAGTCAAAATATAACCAATTAAAGCACGTACATTGACTAGTGTCTGACATGAGGCATTTTAACACATTTAATACTAAGGATAGCATCTGGACAATCAAGTCATAATTAAAGAAACATTAGTGATATAAGAATCAAATAAAGTAAATAAAAAAAAGCGTATCAGGAAATTTAGTAAGTATAGCACATACTCCCTAAAGAAGAGATTAAATTTCTTAAAAACAAAGTCTTGAAGTCAAGATTGGCTAGGTGATTTTTGTCAAACAGGACTTATATTGAATTAAGGACTTGATTGGTTTTTAAACTCCCTCAAACTAATTAGATAAACTGTAACTACTCAATCTTCTCAATTTGAGCAGGTTTATAAACCAAGACTTATTAAAACAGATTATTTATGTCACACCCTTAATCCGATAGGGTGTGATGGGCACCCGACCCTTACCTAGGGCCGAGCGAACCCGCAGACTTTCGTAATACACATAATCATACTGGGCCCGCAAAACGTGTCAAAATGCAAAAGGGAAATTTTCAAAGAACATCATACTTTTCGTCTTTTTCAAATCAAATAAAATCTGTAGTCGTAACGACTGCGAACATAATGCGTCTTGATATATCGGCTTACATAGCCGATTACAAAACAAATCTGCAGCATAATGCGTAATAATACATCGGCTTACGCACCGCCACAAAACCGACATATCACACACACGACAACGTACGCAAGCCTCTAACTTAACTCCGGATACCATACAAAAGTACTCGACTCGGCGGCGCTCGGGAAATGGAGCTCGCCAATCCGGGTACGGAACATCTTCTCGCTAACATCGTCTCCTCATCGTGGGTACCGCGCGGCATGAAACGCGGCCCCGAAGAAAGGGGTCAGTGCGGAATATGTGCGAGTATGCAAAGCCGAAAATACAAAAAGCGAAATCATAACCGAAGTAAGTAGTACCGAAAAATAGTGCAATACGCAGAACCCACAAGACTTACTTTTAAAACTTAATTCGTGCATATCCATATCATATCCGAATCATCAGGGGACTTAGAAACATGAGTAAACAATCATCATACCATCATGTTATCATATATCACATACCACATATACACACACACCGCGGTCAAGTATCCAGCGGTCAATATCACACATACCGCGGTCAAGTATCCAGCGGTCAATATCACACATACCGCGGTCAAGTATCCAGCGGTCAATATCACACATACACATACACATACACATACACATACCGCGGCCAGGAACCCGGCGGTAATATCACGTATACGCATACCGCGGCCGGAACTCGCGGTAATATCACATATACACATACCGCGGCCGAGAACCCGGCGTAATATCACATATACGCATACCGCGGCCGGGAACCCGGCGGCAAATGTAACAACGAACGCACGAGCAAATCGTGAGTAACCAAATACGAGTTTAAAATATTTTCAAAGACTTAATAGGTTAATCAAACGAACCATCATTTGTAAGCCAAAACGATGTCAAATCAGATTTCCTTCCGAATATCACTCGGAATATATCAAACCGAACTTCCGAAACCATATTCACATATCAAAGTCATAAGCACAAAAATCCTTATTTCAAACTCAACGATAAATAAGTAATCATACTCGGGGGTCGGGAGATAGTCGATTGGATTCTTTCGAAAATAGGTCATTAGAACCAACATAGAAGGTCGCGGGACCCACGGACGAGCGTCAACCCAATCCGGGCCCGCCTATGAAAATTTAAGTCATTACTCGTCATAAAGTCATTTGCGAAAATGTCAAAGCAATCCGAGCTCTCTCTGAAAGTTACGGACTTTTTGTTACCAATTTTTCAAAAACACATCGTAGATCATTCTCGGAAAAATTTAGTGTCATTCATAGTAATGAGCGCTCAACAACATTATAGGACGTTTCAAACGGACCTTAGAGTCACGAGGCAAACATTTCCTTCTCATATCGTACGGAAATGAATCAAACAAACCAAATAAGGGAAGTCTCGGGACTTGCGGGCCCACCTCGGGTCGAGTCGAGGGGGGGGGGGGGGGGGGGCGGCGGACATAAGTTACAAACATTAGGCTCCCTAAAGCCATCCATAAAAGTTTCGGAGCGATCCGGATACGTTTGCAACAGCATAAAAGGTTTAAGCATTCTTTTGATCAAATATAAGGATTATAGTTCGGTTGCGCCGTAATGAATAGTATAAAAAATCAAACTCGGGTTTCCAAGAGCGACTTAACCCCGAGGTTCCGATCTTAGCCTAGTAGAACTAGGACATGCCAAAAGAAAGAAAGGTAGGCTTTACATACCTTGCACACACCTTATGCTCGCTTAAACTCAAATCCCATTTGCTTCGAGAATCTACAATTGGTCAAAGTTACCAAACATAAGTCACATGCCTTTAAAAGTTTATTCTTAGCCCTTATTTATCTACAAAAATTTGGGCAAAGATCTCCCCTATAAATCCAACATCCCCGAGAATTAAACTCGGCCAAAATAGCAACAACCAACCCAACAACAACATCAACCACATCAATAATCGAATTAAAACGCATTCTAACATTACTAATTCTTTTCCATACGATTCGACAATATTCCATGCATGTTCAATTCAACTTCATATATTCAAACTAACATCAACGACCGCATATTCAAATACCAATCCAAAACCATTCAAACACGATTCAAGAACATTTCCAATAATCCGCAAAAATATTCAAACAATCTAAATAATATGCCATAGAACCCGAAACCTTCCCAACTCAACATGAACAACCATAACATATTTCTTCCTTCCAAATTCATAAACTTCACCAACAATCCGCACGTTAACAATATCATTATCATAAATTCAAGAAAACACATTAGGACCAAATTGGCTCCTAAAACAGCTACACAATTATAGCTTCAACTTGGATCATTAAAACTTCATTTTTCTTCATAGAAACCACAACACAACAATCCAAACATACTAAATGAATTTAGTTCTTCCCTTCTACATAATGGTACATACACACGGCCAAGTCTCAATATACCAACCCTCATGAATTTCATTCCTTTCTACATCACATAATCCATAACCACAACAACTAGAACACTAAGTAAAATCAATCCATTCCTTGTTATACCAAAACAGCCCATACGGCCACACCCAACACACATCAATTCCATGATTTTCATTCATTTTCTACACCTTACAACAACACATAAACATGTTGAATACAATTAATTCATCACTCCATACAACACACACCTACACACGGCCAAAGTACAACTCACGGCTACAACTTCAACATCATACCTTCATGTATTTCATTCACTTCTACATATCACAACATGCACAAATCATCCATAAAACATGTAAAGAAGATGAAACCTCACCTTTCCCATTGACTTCACCCTCGGCTAAGGTCGATGAATCGCAACAACGAACGATTTTCTTGTTCCAATAACCATTCCACGTTAACGAGGGCCTTTCAATTAGTAGGAAAGCTAGAAGGAAATTTTTTTTTTTTGCTCAAGGTTTTTGGTCTTCATATTTTTTTTTCTTGGCCGTTTTTTCTCCTCTCTCTCTCTTGATGCTTCTTGAATTTTCTAGGAAATAAAATGATGAAGATGACTTACTTAGTCATCTTTTATGTCCACACAAAATTTCCACATATGGCCCTATGGCCCACACACACACATGGCCATTTTCATATAATGGCCAACTTTCCATAATTCATTTCTAGTCCCAAATTCTTCCAACTTTCATTCTCTAATTTTTTTTCCTTATTCCAACCTTACCCTTAACACTCCATACCAACAAAAGATGAATATGCAACTTATGCACTGAGACAAAATCAACAAAACCGGAAATTAAAAGTCTTGTCACAACCAACTTAGAATATTCCAACGTACAAAGTACGGGGTATAACAGTTTATGTTGTGAGTAAGTCAAAGGAGAATGTTCTTTCATGTAGCATTAAGGCTTAACTTTCTGTTACTAGCAATTCAGCACAAAAAAGGAAACATTTCCTTCAAAATCTAATTGATAAGTTTAAGTGACAGCTATCATTTTGCAATTTCAGGGGGCACAAGTAAATCCTCAATTTTACGAGTACTGTCGTAAGACTAGAAATAACGAATAAAACATATAACCATTAACAACATTGGAATATTCTAAAAATAGTTTCAGGTGCTAGAAATAGATTCAACTGCATTTACCTACTTTTATGTTTACATGTATTATAGGTACGGATAACCATAGCTATTGGCATATACTTGAAACAAGCAAACATTTGCAAACACATTATTTCACGTTCAAGAAACCGATAATTATAATAACAGTACTTCAAAGTTAAAAAAAAATCTCTGTGGCATGAGTTCTGACAATGAAAAATGAGGGTCTGAATGGAACAATAACAATACCAAGGTGGTGAAAACAATTGAATAGAGGCTCAGATCTGTATACAGGCACAGGCGAAGAAGGTCTGGCCACGAGATGGCTGCAATTGGTTGCATCAATCGCCTGCCATCCAGGTTGTCGTGCCAAGAAGCAAATCCTGCCATTGCTTGCCTCATTGTTTTTGCAGGACTATTATCTTTACCGCTCAAATAAAAATAAAATAAAATAAAATAAAATATTTGCGAGTAAAGAAATTTCAAACACCGAACCAAAGAGATAGTATCGAAGGACAAAGGCAACGGAAGGACAGGGATGGATAATGGCCTCACTTGTAGTTTGTATCCTAGGCCAAAACCCGTAACTGTAGTAATGTTCAAACCAATAATATTCAATGCAATGAATATCATCAAGAGATAACGGAAACTCAATAAGAATTTATATCATAGACGCAAGAAACAATCAGGAGCAGCAGTAAGAATCAATATGATAGCCTAACAAATAGTGTCACTGGGCAGCGATGACCTCAATTTTTTTATACCATAAGCAACAGGCAGCAACGAAGTAGTAACAGTGAGGAAGAATGTTCCGGGCACAACAACTACTATCAGGGACAGAACAATCGAATAGCCTCAAGAAAATTGGTCACTAATTTGCTAATGTCTAATGAATAGCACTGAAACCGCAACCATATCATAATGGAAATAAAATCACGGTACCATAGATAACACTAACAAAGGGGGAGTGAGATAGACGGTTGTCTCGTTAATAGCCTCAAAAATTCTTAGAATTCGATTACAACTAGTCAAACAAGCAGATTACTTAACAATTGCAGGATTCGATTACTAGTACTCAAAACCAGATAATGATTTCTGATAAAGCTAATCGATGCCATCAAACAGAGATCATTGGAAGAATAAAAGAACATCCAATTCCAGGATCACTAGTACAACCAGTGGATTAGCTAAAACAGCGAATTTAGAGACATTATATTCATAATCGCTTTATGCCAAGTCCTACAAGCATCAAACATAAATTTATGGTACATGGTTTTTCACACCATTACTGATCTGAGGACATGCGCAACATATTTGTTTAATAATCTTCAATTCCAACGACAAATTGTACTAGTTCTGTTGATATGAGCCAATTTCCCAAGCAAGACATCTTTAATTAGTAATGAATTTATCACAAATATATCTGAATAAAATGTGTGTTTTTTCATAAATCCTTAGATTTAGTGATTTTGGAAGAAACTTACCTGATCACAAGGAGAAGGAAACAAAGATCCCGAGATTATTTGTCAATCGCAAGCGAAGAAAGTATTTGTCTAGGCGACGAGCAAGCTTAGGGAACTTGATAACTCGATAAGTTATATTGTGATAAAATAGGGAGAAGGTTAAGGGTTTTCTTTTAGTGGGGGGGGGGGGGGGGGGGGGGAGATAGTGGGGTTTGGCGGAGGGCGGATTTGGAAATAAAGTGGGAAAAAAGTGGCGCTCATTTTTTCACTAATTAATTAAGTTTTAACGACAGGATACTATACTTTTTAAAGACCAAATATCATCCCCTCGCTAATGTTGGACTGAAAATTAGCGATAATGTCTGGAAAAAAATTTGGCCACTACAAATACACTTATAACGACTGGATTTACGTCCCTTCGTTAAAAAGTGGTCGTTAAAGACTAAGTTTCTTGTAGTGAATCATCTTTTTACGAACTAGTTACGAATTTTATGGCTTGATCTTCTCTTGATTTGATTTGGAATGGTTATGGGTGACGGAAAGAGCTTGATTTGATTTGGAATGGTTATGGGTGACGAAGAGAGCTTAAGGGGTAGTTCGGAATCTGTTTTGGCGAACAAAATGAGCCCCAAGTCGTGTGCAATCTATTTATAGGCCAAAAAATTGCACACCGACCTTAAAGTACGTCCAAAATGTATAGGCTGTACTTCAATGTACGTCCCGTACATGGATCCTGTACCTGGTTTTGGAAAATTTCAAAAAATTTTGGAAATGAGGTACGGGACTTACAATTTTGTATGGGCCATACTTTATCCCGTACTTCTCAGAATTGTGATCTGTCAGTTGCATTGGAAAGAAAACTCGCTGAACTTGAATTGACATAGGTCATGCATTCCATAACTCCTCATATTCTAGAAGATATGCCTCTCTCAAATTGGATAAAAAATTCCTGTCCTAAATTCTGCCAAGTTTTCCCAAATTTTCGACAAACTTAATTTTTTCTATTCGCTTAATCATGAAACCTTTAGACACTTGCTTAGCACTTGTTCAAAGTCTTTATTAACCTTTTAAGGGTTCCATGACTTCTCCGAGCTTACGTTAGTTTACTTACAACGCAAACGATGCAAAAAAAAAAAAAAATCGAGGTCGAAATCCAGTGGGCTGCATTTTTTGGGCCAAGTCATACTTGACATTCCGAGGCATCCCTGAAAATATTTGGCTTTCTCTGGCTTACATCTACCTCGACAGCGAAGCACTTGCCTAGTTTGATTGGCTTTATCGCAATGACCAATTTTTTAATTGGAAACATTTCACTGAGAAATTACCTATCCAGTATCGGAAAGAAACCTTAACTGCACCGGTGGAGTGTCTGACCACAACTTCACAGGCCTGTTTTGACTACCTTAGTTAAGCCACTATAGTTCCAGCAGTGGCTTCGGCGTCTTCCTTTGATGATATGACGAACATTTCTTACGCCTCAGATTTTGAATATGATGTTCACGCTGGAAACTCCAAGAAGGACTCAGGACTCAGTAATGGATGCGGCGCTCGGTGAAAACTCAGTCCCTGAGTTTCACTCAGAGTTTGATTTGGTAGCGGATAAATCAGAGGAGTTGCCTTTGCAGGTAACTCAGGTTATTGGTGAACCTACTCCATGCACTATAATTGATTTTCCTGTTGCTACACAACCAAGGGAATCCGCTGACAAGAAAATGATGGTCTCAAAAATATTACGGACATAGTGTAGATAGAATTCTCCAGCGAAATGAGACGCTGCTGCAATGCCAATTTGCACGTCTAGCGCTTCCTGAGATTGAGATGTTTGTTTCCCATGAAATTTCGCATGCTGACTTTGACGACCCAACGGTGGATGAGGGACTTACTGACACGTTTTGCTTCACCGTATATCCTAATTCTATAACTCAAGTATGGGATCCCGGACGGCAATGGTATATGCAGGTTTTCATTTTTCGATGTGATTTTGCTTTGGTAGTTGCTACTTCATCATTTTTTTGTCTCTTTTTTAATCACTTGGAAAAGCATAACCATAATAAAGAGAGGTAGAAGATAGAATTGCTTGTGTTCTCTTATCAGTACAGGGATTTTGTACATGAACGTGAGTGGTATGCCTTGCTTAATGCATGTGCATTGGGACTTCCCAACATGGGTAATCTTGGACTTCCTTTTTTCCTTCATGGCTCCCTTATTTTCTCATTCTACAAGACCAATGAAATCATTGAAATTGTGGATTTAGAGAGTAATGACATGATAGTAAAGGTATTTAAAGGTGACAGTGATGATTCTCAAGTTGAAGCTGCAAATCTTTCTTTTGACGTTTGCACTCACCAGAAAATGACTTTGGATTAGTACTAGCACTAGAATGAGATGTTTCAGATACGTTGCAACCGAAGTTTCTTAGATCACTCTTGTTTGGCCCAATGCGCGAGGAGTATGCAATTACTTTTTGTTATTCAGTCTCTAGCTGTGTCGTGTCGGATGCAAAACTTGACATTTTTGGACTGCCATGCTTCATTCGCTGCTCTTGACTATAGTTAAAAGGGTGTTTCGATAGCAACACGAATTAGTGCGCACAACGTGTTCGGCGAAGAGGGTTGAATTTATTAAACTTGAAGTGCATAATGATTATAGGACTGGCTATTTAACAAGGCCATCCATTGATGTCTTTGCAGCTGCTTTAGCCATTGCTCTACGTCATGATGTCGTTCTCAGTACTGCTGGCAAAATTCACACAGAAGGAATTGTACAAGTCCTTCAAGTTGTATTAGCTGGGCAAACTTGGGACAGTATTCTCCAAGTTACTTTGGAAATGATTCTAGTAGTTGATCCTGGAGGAGGTACTTGTGGTGTACCAATCCTTGAAGACAGAGCTGGTGTCCTTGGGGCAAATTTAAAGGCCATAGCTAATCTGTTTACTTACACAGGACCTCTCTCTATTGACAATTTTGATTATCATCATTTGGAAGTAACTATTCACGACATTACTAGTTCGAAATTTGGCTTATCACTTTTGGGTTTTTATTTCCTTATTGAATCACATTTTCCGAATAGCATTCGAGTTAATGATGATCCAGGTGAGTTGTGGAGACAAATGGAAGACAATAGCAATATCGACTCCATGGCTTGTTTGAGGATGTTGGGCACTCTAGAGCTTCACCCTGCAATTAATGGAGTCGTCAAGCCTATGGTGGGGCGTCTAAGCACTTTGTGTAGGAATTCAAATGTACATTTTACCACAATGAACCTAAAGGTTAAACTACTGGAGAAAAAGGGCTGCCAAGGGAATTATGCTTCTACATCAATGGGTTGCTATGGTCTACAGGATAAAACTATGTTTTTTAAGAATAATTGGAGTCCCTACTGTGAAAATCATTATACGTTCTTTTGTTGCTAGCAATTATTTGACTGCTGGTTTCTATCTGATATGCTAATGGACATGCCAACCAGTGGCCCTTGCCCTCGTGGAAGTCGATATAGCTACCACTAGTTCATTTATAACATTATTTGTGAGACTTCTTGACTCGAACCTTGAGGACGAGGTGGTTCTTATTGAGGGGGAGAGTATTGTTATGAATCAGCCCGGGCCCAAGGTGTGCAGGGATTTCACACAAATAGTTGTTGGGCCAATACGAAACAATAGGACTGGAAGGGTTTCACAAAGATTGATTTGGGATCCAGGCCCATTTAGCAACTAGTTAAAAAAAGGACGAGAAGTTAGACAGAGAGGTTATGCATATTGTTGAGAAAATTGTCTCTTCATCACATCCTTGTCTCTGAGTCAAAACTTCTCATCCCCATTCTTTTATCCTTGTGTTTCTGTTCCTTTTAAGGATTGTAGTCATTATTTGGTTGTTGTTTCCACTTCTCAGTTGTAACTTGTGTTTCCAATGATTATAATACATATCAGTATTGCGTTGGTAATTTGATTTGTTACAAATAGCGTCAATGGGCTGGAATTTTTTCCAACTCGATTTTAGATTGACTTAAGACGCGTCCTACACGTATAAACGATCCTAAACACGTTTTGAAGGGGGATTCGTCCGAAGGAGTGCGAGGAGCCGCCGTGGAGCAAGGCAAATGATTCGGCAACGAGTTTTTCCTTTTTTATTTCTGTTTTTCATTGTTGGTTATGAATATTAGTATTGTGCTTTCACATACTTTTACGAATAACTAATTTTCTATCTAGGGGTTTGATGGAACCTTTTATAGGATGAATTCTTGTTACGTTTTTATATAATTGAGCCGTTAGATTTTCTTGCTTGTTCAACTACGCGCTTATTTCAGTTGATTGAATGGCCATCAATTGACTGTGCCTGTTTATTATGTGTTGCTTGAGACACAATGCATATTTAGGTTGTCGTTGAACAATGTCATGACTCCTTGGTATATGATAGATCAATACTATGGGTTTAAAAGAGGGTTTAGAGATAACGAATCTTTTACGTGGTCATAGTGAGCGGTGGGAAATTGTCGCTAGGTTATTCAAGAGAATAAAACTATAGAAAATTACAATTGATTGAGAGACAATTGTGGTAAGTTAAGTGCTCACAAAGAGAATAAATCGGCGAGATTATAGAGAATGTTGTGAGAAGGATTTTGATACTTGGGGAAATCATAACTCTAGGCCTCCTTAATCTTGTTTCTAACTTCGTCTTCTTTAGTTGTTAATTTTACTGCTTTAATATTTGTTAGTTAAGTAGTTAGAAATAAGACCTTAATCTTTCATAACTTACAAAATATGTCCAAACATATTTTCATAGCGATATAGATTAATTATAGCTAAACCTTAGTTCTTTGTGGAATTCGATTTCGGATTTGAAAATTGGATTATATTTGCAGCAAGCACTTATTCTTTTTATGAACTAGAGTTGGGCGTGATTAAATGTTGGCGCTAATACCGGGGAAGTAACGATTAGGTTTTAAGCTTGAACATTTTTTGTATTTGATTTTTTTATTTTATTTTAATTGTTTGCTTGAGAAATATGGCATGGCGGAACAATAATTATTTGGATGTTGGAAATTCCACTGTTGAGCTTTCTTGTGTATATTGTGGAGAACTCCAACCATTATCATTGTTTCCATTATATGTCTTACCCTTCCTCGAGCCCATATTATGATAGTTCTACTTTTGTTTATTATGTTGATAAGAGCAATATTGAAGTGGAGGATGGGCAAAAATTTCATGTTGAAAAATTTAAGCATATGATGAGTTGCCTAGTAGAAGAAGGTAGCGCATTTTAGGGAGTCACGGACGAATTTTGGGACAATAGCTTAAAAAATGAGTTTGCCATATTTCAAGAGGAGAAGACAAGCGTTGATAGCCATTCATCATATTCAAGGATAGATATTAATGTCATTAGTGATAAGGTAAATATAGAGTTAAGCAAATTACATGGAAATACAAATCTGGTAGACTCTGACTTAGAATGAGCGAGGAGGTCGAAAATCATGAGATTTTTGGATTGAAACGAATTAGACCTTATTCCAATCACTTCTCGACCTTGAGTTTTAGAGGAAAAATGAGACATTACTGTTATGACCTTGCAAAGAAGTCGAGGGAAGAGGCAGATTAGGCTAACTATATTCTGAAATTTTCGCCTAACTATATTCTGAAATTTTCGAGGCCGTCTAGACAAGGTGTCACTCCTCGATTGAAAGCCAACTACTGCATAAGGAATTAGTTGGTTTTGGCTCGCAAAAAATTGTACCTCCACTAGACTATAATCATAGAGTGGAATCAAAACTGGGGGTCCAATTCATAAGTTCGAAGTGGAGTAAACATGGTTCAAGTCGTGCCACGAGTGTCACGACCCAACTAGAGGGCCATGACAGGCACCCGGAGCTAACCTACCGAGCACCACAAAACATACATACATCTCATATCCATACCTAAGTGGGTCATTGTGCTAGCTAATATATCTTGTAGTCTGCAGTGGACACAAGCCCGAAAGAGTTATATATATATATATATATATATATATATATATATATATATATATATATATATATATATATATATATGTAAATATATATATGTATATCTATGTCATCAACCGGGGCCCATGTATACAAGGCTGTCAAAATGATATAACAAAATATAGACTGAGGAGGTCAAAAGACATCTAACTGTGCACATCTATCTACGAGCCTCTACATGGAATACATAACATAATAAGGATGGTATAGGACCCCGCCATACCCATCTGTACCCAAGGAACTATACCAACTATTCCGCACCTCCGAACAAGTGGAGTGCTCCCCCGTACAACGCCGAGAAAAAATGTACATGTGTCCGAATCGTCTCCCCCGTCTACACTCCGCGGCATGAACGTAACGTCCACAAACAAAAGGACGTCAGTACGAATAATGTACTGAGTATGTAAGGCATGAGTAACAACATAATAAGAAGATATGGAAAGTAACATAAGCTAAGAGAGATAACCTGTACATTTGAATGCCTCTTAAGGCAGAGGTCATGCATGCTTAGCTTTTAAAAAAAATATTTTCATACATATATAATAAAGGTGTTAGTGTTGCGGAACGTGTAGCCGGATCCATAAATGTTAGTGCCGCGAAACGTGCAGCCCGATCCATATATCATATCATCCCGTGTCTGGGGCATCCCGTGTTCGGGATAACATCACAACGTACCCACTGCAGTGGTGTACAAATCTATGTGCCGTACTTGGCCGACTATAGCGCCGCTTGGTGTGAGAAAATAGCTACATATATATAAAGCATGCATGAGAGCCCAATAAAAGCTATAAGTCTATCAGAGTGACGTAAGGTCGGTAACCTCCGATTATCATGATGGATCATCATCATCGCTATATCTCATGTTGAAAGAACAATTACCATAAGGTGAGATCAACATGAATAAAATCAATAATCATTAAACAAGCTCAATAATATCATAATGACATCAAAAACTATAAGCTTTGGTATCGCTAGAAATGGAATCATCATCATCATGGAGAACACTTATCAATAATATCATAAGAACCTTGAGAATCATCAGTTTCTAGCATTTTTAGGAATAAGAATATTATGGCCGGATATCGTGTGTAGGTTCACAACAAAGGAATCATGCCTTAAGAAAGAAAGGGTTAGCCTTAACATACCTCGTCGTCTCCTTAACTACTCAACGCCTATCCTCCCGAGCTCATAAATCTACATTTAAGATGATTCGCACTTTGGGTAAGTTATTGAAACGCTTATGTGGTCAAATAAATTAATAAATGAGCTAACAAAAATTGGGCAGCATTTCTCCATATATCTTCTATTTCCTCCAACTCAAACAACTCCCAAAACCACAATAAAAACATCAATAATTCCATAATCAAAAGATTACATTCCAATTATACTCAATCCTATCCCAAAACTTCTTTTCATAAACAATCCATAACAATAACTTCAATATGACCCCTTATAAACTTGTATACCACACTTTCCCAACATCATTATTGCCCCTTTATACTCATAACATGCTAACAATTATAGCGCAAGTTGATTTACAACTCAAAATTTCATCAATTCATATTTGAACTTTTCCCCATAACTCTTTTCACTTTTTAAGACATACTACACCTTCAAATCAACTTAACATAAGAGATAAGATGAAGAACATACCTTGTATTTGAAGAATTTCAACTCACACAACTTACTCCAAGACTTAATCCCCACAACTCACTCCAAGACTTAATCCCCACAACTCCAAGTGAAAGCAAGAATATCCAACTTCCATAAATTAACTTAGGTTTTCAAGGTTGATATTTTCTTGATTTGATTTGGAATGATTTGGAGTGTTTATGGATGTTGAGGGAAGCTTAGAGAGACATTAGGGATTTTATTTTTGTGAAATATGAGGCCCAAGTCGTGGGGAAATCAATATATAGGCCAAGTCCACCGACTTTTTTTTTTTTTTAAATTTTTCCGGAAAATTCGCGCAAAGTACGTGCCATCGTTCATCCCATACTTTCAAAGTACGTGCTACCGTTCATCCCATACTTTCAAGTACGTGCCACCGTTCATCCCGTACTGGAGGTAAAATTTTCAACTTTCTGGAAATTTCGGGTAAGGTAATTGCAAAATGTACGGGACGTACAGTTTTGTACGGGCCGTACTTTATCCCTTACTTCCCAGAATTTCGATCTGTTAGTTGCGTTGGAAAGAAGACTCGTTGAACTTCAATTTACATAGGTTATGGATTCCATAACTCCTCATATCCTATGCAGAGGCAGAGCCAGGATTCGAAGATTGTGGGTTCGAGGTTCTAATTCTTTAAAGTTATTGGGTTCTTAATTAATAAATTGTACATATTTGACAAATTTTTTAATATAAATATATGGTTCGGACAAAAGCTACTGGGTTCGGCTGAACCCACACCCGAAGGGCTGGCTCCGCCCCTGATCCTATGAGATATACTTCTCTCAAGTTGGACCAAAATTTCTGTCCAAAATTCTGCCAAGTAATCCCAAAGTTTTGACAAACTTAATTCCTTCAATTCGCTTGATCCCGAAACCTTTAGACACTTACTTGACACTTGTTAAAAGTATTCCTTAACCTTATAAGACATACATTACTTAAATGGCCCGACAAAATAGTGTATTTGTCAGTTTCTCCGAATATACATACTTGAATTCTTTATTTTATTACTCAATCAAAATAAGGTTAACAGTTTTTTCATAACAAGCTTTGGGATATAGAAAAGAGAAAAACTATACTATCTTGAAAAGACAAAAATTGTAATTAAAGTTAAAACTGCTTAATTTGATCCGCTATTTCCAATGGTGTAGAATTCCATGCATTCCTTGTATGTTTCACAAAGCACAAGCCATCTTTACCTGGCAATTTTAAATCTCCAAAATGAAACTTTAATGCTCTCCCCTTTCTCTATAAATTGTCAAATTTAGATACTAATCTAGTCGGAACGAATCAACAAAATTATATAGTTCAAATTAAAGATATGTCTAAGTCTCAATTTCAGTATGCTGCATTTCTTGCTCTCTTCCTTTTCTTCCTCATTGCATCAACTGGTGAGTAGCCAACAAACTATAAATTGTTCAGTTTAAATATATTTGATACTTTATTCGTTTCAACTATAGCGGTTTTCGATCAGACACGGAGTTTTTGAAACAAGCTTTCGATCTTAAATAGGTCATGCCATTAAATAAGAAGCTGCCATTATGGGTAAAAGGGAATGTTTAACGTTAAATTCTTTCCGTATATAAAATGGTGCCATTAATAAATGTCGTGTCTACCAAATTTGACATATTTAAAGGGCATATTTGACCATTTTTCTTATTAATCAGCTAATTAGTTTAATTGGGTGCTCCAGTTAAATTAAGAGAATATTTAGACCAATTACTGAACGTTAAGTGCATATGTGAGCTAAGCTATTAACTATGGGCATATGTGCTCAATTTCAAATACTTTAAGGGATCGTTTAGTATGTGGGATGAGATAGACAAGGATATCACATATCCCATGGAACTCTTTTATCCACCTTTTATGTGGGATAACTAAAATGGTGGGACAAAATAATCCAGGACTAATTAATACCTACAACCAAACACGGGATAAAGTTAATCCCAAATTCTATCTCGGGATTATTATCCTTATCTCATGTACCAAATGATCCTAAGGGCATATTTTAATTTGACCTTTTCCGTATAAAAGAGATATCATTCTTTTTTAAACAAATTAGAATGCCACATAAACTGACACATAACAAATACATCTTCGTAACATTATCCTAAGCTTTTAAGTTGGTTCTTTCTTTTCTCCGCAGATATACAAGTCGCAGAATCAATTGGTTGTGAAAAGCTTAGCAAGACATGGTTCGGGCTTTGCCTTAATTCTGATGGATGTAACAACCAATGCATCAATTGGGAGCATGCCATTCATGGAGCTTGTCACTTGGATTGGGGTGGTCCTCTTGCTATTGCTACTTCTGCAATTGATCATTATATTTGGTCGTCGTGATTGATGCTATTTATTAAAGAAAAATAAAATATATGCAGTTTGTAATAATGTTGGAGAGTTTTAAGACCTATGAGCATAATCATTCTGCCAAGGTATAAATATTCTGATGTATGATATGCTCCTAATAAATATATCAACACCTATATCATTTGGATGGTCTTTACTCCTTGTTTTTTGATTTGAAAATGGTCTCCATTTGTGTTTTTGTGTGTTTCATTTTCAGCAATGCGGGACCCTATATATTTTTTTGGACATTGTGTGTTTAAGGCATAATACGTGGATAGACATCTTAACTTGGCCTCAATTGGTAACTAAGGACTCCAACTTTAAGATGCACATCTAGACACCTCATCTCGTCCCCACTGTGTCTCGTGGACACCCAACGTTGACGCGCACATAAATTTTGAGGTGTCTAGATGATAACTTTGTGATTGCTGGCTCAATCGATAAAGTCAAGACAATTTATAGATCTAAATGGTCATTTTCTAAGTTAGACTGTTCAACTTACAGTTGAATTTGTATGGTGATTTAAAGGATACGCGGATTGATTTGATTAATTAGCAAAAATAATAAAATAAATAAGATTATAACAACTAATGAAATCAAGTAAAATGAAATTAATAATTGAATTGAAATGGCCTGAGCCCAAAAGAATCTCTTTGTGAAGATGCATCCAGAACAACTTCAGACTTCAAGAACAATATGAATCTTGATTATAAAATGAAGAAGCATCTATTATTTTGCTAGTTGTCTAAGTATAAATTGTTAAGCAGAAAATTGGATGCCCTGCTGACATAAGAGTTAGGCTACTTTTATAAGGATCAATGCATAAGGGTTCAATGACCGAGAATCATTCCTCCATAATTAGCATTGAAGGTGTAATAAATGATTTAAGCACAAAGAAGTAACTTCTGGCACTGTATCTGAAATGGACAGACAACGGTCGATGTTATTAATCACTCTTTTCCAACTACAATTCTTCGTCTAGTCTTGCTAGTCTCCGAGGTGACAGGAATCGGTTCTCTCCTGATCTTATCTCAGTCGAATTCGCAAATGTTCTGACTGGCAACGTGTCATCACCGATTTGGTTGAAAAACTTTAGGTGAACTTAAAAGAAACCATTGTCTAAAACAGTTCGGCATATAAGTAGGTTGAATTAGAGAACCAATCACATTACTTTCCATTTGGGACCACATCCCTAGTCATTTTTACCTATCGTTCACAAATCGACTTTTAACTCTCTTAAGTAATTAGTGACACTAAATCTAAACCAAACAATTATCTCCCCCTTTCCCTAGAAATATAGACTAATAGTTGAGTGTTACACGTAATACGTATATTTCTCCATTGTATTCTCTGCAGGATTCGATCCCAGCCTTGTTGGGTTCTATATTTGAACAACGACCGCTTTATACCTATTTAAAAGGTGTAATTTGGGCGTATCAAGTAGGCCGTGAACGGTTTGGACGATGTCGACAATTTGAAATATGTTGGGACGCAATCTTGTCATGAGCACAATACTCTTTCCTTCGGGAACAATCGACCGTATGTGAACAAAGTCGTAGTATTCATAACATAGGACACTTCGCTTCGCATTTCCTGTCGAAGCGACAACATGAATTTTACTACATGTAATGCAACAACATGTAATGGCGTAGACTCCATAACAGCCTAAGTTCCAAGTCGGGTCTCTTCACGCAAAACGGCTGCCAACCCAACGTCTAGAACATGCATGACTTCTCTATTCAAGAAATTGCCACAAGTCGACTCGAATTTAGGCCTAAGTTATATTAAGAACTGCACCATCCTTATCTTTTGTCGTTCTCCCAATATTTCCTTGAGCACCGCCTAGACGTATTGCCTTCTCAAAGAAATTGATCTCTTGTTCACAAAGAGCAATTGCAAGCCAATGTAAAAGGAGGGAACATTCTTGTCCCCCTGTGTATTCTCCGCTATGTTGCATTTCACTTTAAACTCTTGCGTGAGATTGATTTGTTGATAGACTATACGGAGGTGGAGCCCCATCTCAGAAGCACGAATAAATAGTCTATGTCTCATTACAATGTCATCAGTGTCACAACCCATTTTGGTATAAGCCGTGCGGGCACTTACCTTTTCCACCCCTGTAAGCGAACCCTTAACCCAACGATAAATAAAGACATAAATAATTAAATCGAGCAACGGAATAGAATAAATACGTAAGTCTCACGATATATATATAGTAGAAAAGTGTGGAATAATAATAATACCCTGGGTATTCAGTCCGAGTAATACAAAGAAAGCATCTAAAAAAGTGGAACAAACAAGTCCGGAATAATAATACATAAAGTGTCTATGTCTTTGAATAGAAATAGGACATAATGATGAGAGTCTTCAAGGCGAACGACCATGCTCACTGGACACTCAAGATAATCAAAAAACGACTATCAACCACGTCGCATAATGAAGCGGAACTTTTAACCAACTTATATCGCATTCATAAAGGAACGCAAAGAAGTGCAAAGTCAAGATAAAACAACAAGAATGGCAGGCATCATCTATCGACTAAGCATAGCTAACACAATTCGATAATAAAGGATAGGCATAAACCAACAAGTATAAATCAAATGTAATCGAATCCAAGTACACGTCATTGCCTAAGTAAAACATCTAATCCCAAACGTGTCAAGTCCGAATCCAACATCACAAGTACAACACCAAAACACCTCAAAATCAAGTCATAAATGCAATGTAATGCAATAAAGGTATGAACGCAATGCAATGCCACGCAATTTGCACACATGCATCGGACGAATATCGACATCTCGATAGCACAACCCAAAGGTGACCGCGAAGTCTAAGTGCCACCCGTCCCGATCTTTGCCTACAAGCGACGGGACCCCGAATCTTTTCCCACGGGGGTTCTCACCGGCACCAACCGGGGACCCGCGAGTCCATTCACTCACTTAATCAACGATTCCGAACTAACACCATACTCCGCCATCTCACGTCACTCAAAACCGAGTTCACCTCATCAAAGTGTTTCATCAAGTATTATCGCATATCTCCACAGTGTTTCATGAAAAAATAGAGTGCATGCAATGCATGTATTATCATCAATAATCATGCCCAATATCACAAGTACCAACAATGGGTACGCCAACAATATATCCGAATCATAAATACCAACATAACAGTGGGTACGCCAATCAACATCGTAATCAAGATGATAAAACAGAATCCAATATGTCACACCCCTTTTTCCGCTCCCGCGCGTAGACGCAGTTTTATTATTAAAAAAGGTTTTTCCAATCAAGTGACGGTTTGAAGAGGGATTATTTTATTTTATGTAGTCGCCACTTGGAATCGAGTTTTCGTGTTCCAAGTCACCTTATGAATCTCTAATCAAAAGGAAATGACTCTTTTATTATGGTCTGCGAAAACAGAAGACCGGGTAAGGAATTTTGTTGACCGGGGAGAAGGTGTTAGGCATTCCCGAGTCCCGTGGTTCTAGCACGGTTGCTTTATCGACTTATACTTAACTCAAGCTAATTTTGGATAAATTATGTTACAAGCCTTGATTTGCTCGTACTTTTTATTGGACTTAACCCGGATGCGTAACCGCATTCCGGATATTTTAAGCTGCCTCAAAAATAAGACGCGTAACCGCATTCTCAATCGAAACAAGATTAATTATTAAAACGATATTGGCTGGTGTGCGTAACCGCATCCTTGAGTTGTTTAAAGTTGCCTCAAGAAGATGCGTAACCGCATTCTTAATTGAAACAAACATCTTAAAACGCGTTAAAGCTCATCTAGTGTTAAAAACAATTATTTGTCTCTAAAATCCTGAGACTTAAAATTATTTGGTTAAACTTTTCACTCTTTGACAACGGGCTTTGAACGTGTTCGCAACCCATCTCGCTCCCTTACAATTGATTTTTTCCACTTTTTCTTTCTCTATACTTGATAACGTGCTTGAAATAATTCGCAACCCATCTCTCCTACTCACAATTGATTTGGGTCGCCAAACCGGTTTAGCTCAATTCGCACTCGAGTGCTTAAAATAAACTCGGCACAATATCAAGAGATCCAACGTTTCAAAATTGCTCATGAGTAAATATTCAACAAGGATAGATACAAACGTAGATTACATCCCCAGCATTTAAAAAAAAATATAAAAAAAAAAAAAAAAACAACCGTATACTCAAATTTACCTTTAAAGAAAAATGTAATTTCCTGAATGTACTAAAAATAACTCGTCGAATGTTTATAAAAAATGACAAAGAAATGAATTGGATACCAAGCATAATGTGTCACACCCCGATTTTACTAAAGGGATGGGCACCGACTCCTATATTCGAGGCCAAGCGAACCCGCCGACTCTTATCACACGCATACTTTTCGGGGACCTTTAGATCGAACAAAAATAAAAATACATAGTAAAACTTTTTGGAAACTTTGTCGTTTCCAAATAAACACACCGTAAAACATAAGGGCTCGTAACATTATGTATAATAAAAATGCATTGGCCGCGGAACCATTTTCAAAACCGACACACTAGACCCACGACTCGTCTCCGCAAAGTTCTAACTTCGAACAATCGCACAAAGACATATAATCCGACTCGCAAAGACCTGGCACAATGGAGTCTTCCACAACTCCGCTCGAACGTCTTTCCGCAATAGCTCTTACTTGGTTCCGAGTTGAATTCCGCACGGCATTAAAACGCAACACAAAAAAGGGCGCGCAAGACGAGTAATGTACCGAGAGTGTGTAAGGTACGAGTAATATCACGAAACACAACAGAACATAAAACACAACATAAGAGACCGTGTATAACCCGTAACTCGTTTTTGTCCGCCACGATAGATATCGTGTACGTTAACTTTTCTCTCTAGAGTACTATATAGATACCATAAACCGCCCGACCGGGGTGGTAGTGCGGGTGTACAATCGCCCGACCATATAGGTGCGGTGGACTACGCCCGACCATATAGGTACGGTGTGACGCTTTCTTCGAGCGAACCATGGAATAAAGAAGTTGATCGTCATCCGAATGCCCCTCGCGATGCCATGCATGCTAGCTTTTAAAAAAATACATAAATATCCGTAAGTAAACCGCCCGACCCCGTAGATCGGTGTATAACCGCCCGTCCATATAGGAACGGTGTATAAGCCCGCGTCCGTGCCTCCCGCGTCCGGGTATAATGCCCACCGCAAGGGTGTGGTGCCGCCGCCCATCGGACGGCGCGGTCGCTGACATCGCCGCCATGAGTAGGCACGGTGTTATAAAAAACATACTTAATTATAAAGCACATGGCCGAGAGCCCAGGAAGTCATATATCTATCGGAGTGACATAAGGTCGGTAGCCTCCGATGATGTTACGGGATAGCCATGGGCGTCGTGCCCACCTCCTCAAGGGACAATTATAAGGCGAGACCGTCAATCAAGGATAACATCACGGGAAATCATAAAAACGGGTCATGACATATCATTTCATATACTTTGAAACCTTTAAAATAGTCATTATCCATAAATTAGCTTAACATTTCATGTCGTCGTATTCATGGTACGAACATATCCTTGTATATCGTCTTAGTCGTTTTCTCATTTCTAGCATCATCATTGTCATCATAAAATCATAGTCGTTGTTTCGGTCATAAAAACTTTCAACAATCGTAAAACTTGGATTTTTGGAGAAAAATGGATATTTTGGAAAACATTCATAACTTTTAGGAAGGAAAATCATACTTTGAAATTATAACTTCTAACTTTTTGAAAAATAAGGACGTTATGGGAGCCTTTATAAAATCGCAATGTATGATTAATGCCATGGAAGGAAAGACGAGCCTTAACATATCCGTCTCATCACGGCCAACTAGCTATGCTTAATTGTCCAAGCTCGCTACCGCTATTCTACATTCAAGAAAATTGATGCAACCATTAGATTTATTACTAAGCACACTTGTCTTGATTTTTCAAATAAATTCACTTATGTTCTGCCGAAATTTCGGCAGCATCTCCCCTGTAAATACACCGTCCCGAGAATATGGCTCGGCCCATTTCATCCATTAACAACAATCCGAGAATTCAACTCGGCCAAACCAACAACAATGCCAACAATCTTACTAACAACATTCCATTTATATTCAATTCAATTCACATAATCTCCCAACGACTCAATCTACCCACAACTATATCCGAAACCTTCAACTTCAACAACCATGTATTTCATAATCATTTGCACGCATTAACTTCGACAACAACTTTCATTCAACACCACATAATCCACAATGACAACAACTAGAATATCAAATTACATTAATTTACACTAACTTACCAAAACACCTATTTTGACCATAATCATTCCTTACATGTCTTCATGCATTTTCATCATCTCTATACAATATAACAACAACATAACCATCAAAATGCTAAATCGAATTGTTTCATTTCCTCCTACATCATACAAGGACCACACACCACCACACTTTATACATGCTTCCATGCATTTTTACTCATTTCTTGGCATTTCAATAACAACCAACATGCTATATACTACATGCACATTTCCATGAATTCTCATCTTTTCATGCATCACAACAACAATCCAAGTACTAAGTAAAATTAATCCGTTCTTTCTACACCACACCACTTCCATTCGGCCAACATACATACACACATATTTCATGAATTTAATCCTTTTCTACACACTTCAACATACATAAATCATCTCTAATGTACAAAGGAAATTAATTCTTACCTTCTTTTCTCTCAACTTCTCACCGGCTAGAATTTGTAACTTGCAAGAATGGATGCTTTACTTGCTAGAATAATTATACCATGTTGGAGAGGACCAAATTAGTAAGAAACTAGAAAGAAAATAATTTTTCCATGGTTACTTCAAGGGGGGGGGGGGGAGGGGGGCGATTCGACCCCTCCTTCGTCGTTCCACTCTCCCTTCTCTTTCTTTTTCTTTTCTTGAATTTTCTTGAATTCCAAAAGGATGATTCATGTCTTATTAATCACCACACTTATATATATATATATATATATATGTAGCACATGACCATGCACATGCCTCATTTTTCTTCCAAATTTTTCTAGAGTTTTCTTCTTTTTTCTTGAAAATAAATGATGACTTAATTGTTTGACTTGGTCATCCCTTGGCCTTTTCTGATCATTGTGAAATTCTCTTTTGCCCCTCGACTTTCCTCGGTATTACCATTTGCCCCCTGGCTTCTTCCACATTATTTTCATTGCCACTTTGCAAATTTCTCTTTTTACCCTTAACCTTTCTCAATATTTCCATACTAATAATATTCATAAATAATGTTCATAACCCACTTGTATATTAAAATAATTTTTAAACATAGTCTTGTCCCTTAACTTCTCACCATTGTCTCACAATATCCGAACTTATGAAATACGAGCTATAACATAATGAAACTTCCCAGGTAATTAACTTTTAAAACTTCCAAACCTTTAAACCTTAAACTATTATTTTGACCATTTCAATACTACTTCTAGATAAGCTTAAACTATATGTATTGGCTTATTAACACACTGGACCAGCCCCAGACTTATAAACATGCAAAACAAAAATCATCATTAAAATATTATCATTGATATAAAAGCATACCTAATTGAAACTTCTTCGGAAACAATGATGCTTAAGCTGGCTAATTCTCTATATTGACCCATTGACCAATTCATGCTATAAAAATTGCTAAGCTTGAAATAAATCTAATTATCAAATAAAAATAAGAAACAAATGAGATAGTAACAGATATAAAATAAAGGTTGGACCTTTATGGAGTAAAACTTCTTCCACTGTGTTAATAAAGTGTCTCCAAGCTTGGATTACAGAAAACAAAAGCACACCAACCGAACTTAAAAACAGGAATGTTTACTGGAGCTCGACGACCGGAAACCTTAACCCGTACCTCGACCTCAACTCAATATGTGTCTGAAAAAATAGAAGGAACCCAGGCGAACAAGACCTTTCAAAGCTGGTTTATAGGGGTTTTGGGTGAGTTTATGGTAGCTATCCATGGTGGTGTTTGGTGGACAAAAATGGAGAAGAAAATGACATTTAAATGGCTGTTTTTTTTTTCCTTTTTCTTTTCCTAGGTCTAACCAAAATTAAAAGAAAACCAATCCCAAAAGCTCTATACAGCTGATTAGTATTGATTAGGTCTAGATTTTTTGTGTGTGTTTATTCCGGTAGCGTCTATATAACGTGTAGTGTGCTGTACATGTATATGTGGGTGCTCTGTTTTCTTTTCCTAAATATTGGTGTGTATGTATTGTTATGTAGTGGATGATGATAGTGTGCTTAGTGTTTTCTTTTTTGCGGCTGCTGATGGTGTTGCAGCTGGTTTACATGGCTGTTTTGGATGGGTTTTACATAAGGAAGAAAGGTGTTACACCTCGGAAATTTTATGTCGTTGCGCCGTAAATAGACTAACGCAAGCTTAAGACGAACATGGAGCTCCTACGACTATAAGAGGGTGACTGGCAACCTTAAAGTATATGCGATAAGATTCTTAAAGTTATCTGACTTGGTGGAACTAGGTTCATCAAAGGAAGCGAAATACAAGTTGTGGTTAGTGATGGATTTTACAGTCATCGAGTTAACGGATATTTAGTAAGGCCTTGAAGAAGAGTTACAAGGTTTGTTAGATCATTAAGGAGGTGTTACACAAGTACCAAGAAGGATTCATAAGGATTCGAGATCAAACGAAGCGACGAGAGCAAATCCGGAAAGATTGTGGATTATACGGTCATATGTACGGACCGTATATTTTATACGGCCGGTATACCTGACCGTAGAACCCTTCCAGTGAAGGGTGAGTTTTTAGAAACATACGGTCCATTATACGGACCGTATAAATTATACGGTCCGTATAGTAGACCGTAGGTTTCGGGTCGGGTCCGAGTTCAATTTTTATATATGCACGGTTTCCTTTTCTTTTTCTCACTTCTCACTTCTCCAACCTTCCTAAAACCTCTAGAATTTTATCCATATCACACTAATACATATCCAAGAAGGGGAAACAAAGATCAAACATCAAGAATTGTAGAATCAAAGGTGTGGATGCTTCCTAGGGTTGATAAAAGTTAAGAATTTCTTTTGTATTGCAACAGTTCTTCTCGTGAGTACTTTTATTCAAATATCATCTCTACACAACAAAATGGTGAGTTCTACAATTGTTTTATGTTATTGATGGTGTTGAATAGTTGAAGAACTTGAAAAAGAAACAAATATGGAATATGAACTCAAATATGCAAATAATGGTATGTTGGGTTGAAAGGTAGTTGAGTTATGATTCATGGTATAATATGAGTATAATCTTGTTATGAATGGCACTAATGATGTTGAGGAGGTATTATGGGAATGACAAGCATGATGTTGTATTATAGTTATGGTTATGGAGGATCTTGAAGTGAATTTGAAAATTGATTAATATCTAGCCGAGGAATTTACGTGTCATGACATTAAAAAGGCTTTTGTTAGATGTTTGAGGGGCCTTTTTTATTATATAAGGAAAGGTGGTTTAAACAAAGGGAAAAGGGCCCCCCAATTTTGTTAGCCTTAGCCGCTTAGTTTAAGCTTTTTTTATACTTCCAACAATCTAATCCTCGTACGAACCCCCGATGTAGAATTTGGGAGTCCAAGAAGCCTTTGTTGACATCGTTGGGGAATAAAGGTAGTAAGGCTATCCCTTCTTTCAAAGGCATGACTTTTTTCATAATTTCTTTCCCCATACTCCCATGACGTTCTTCATCCCTAAAGATGTTGAAGAACTTTTTTTAACCCTTTCGAGATACGTTCCATAACGATAAGGATGACAATGATGACTTCAGAGGTATATTTCTATGCTTTGGGGTTTCACCGATACCATTCTTCATTGTTTTTCGCCATAATATTAGTTCCTTTCAAAAAGACTTAGTGAGAGGAGATGACAAATGTACCCCCGGAAAAAAACCCCCCTTTCGTCACTCCGATAAAGTCGAGCTTTTTTTTCGGGGCCCCAGCTTTACATATTAATGTGAAATGATATGTATATATATAGGGGGAAAGGGGAAAGGTGAGGGTTTTTGACGTATAGCCACCCCGAACCGGGATATTATGATACCCTCCCGATGGAGATATATGGGTATATGGATCGGGGGCCCTTTATTCCCCCGGAAAAAGGGCGATAATACAGGATAAATGGACGCGGGAAAGTTCCCCCAAAAAATGGGTAGAATGGGTATTATTTATTATAAAGGTTTCAACATGACCCCCCCTTTAAAAGGCAAGAGTCACAAAGGTTCTTTTATCCTTTTTTTTCTTTTTTCTTTATTATGTTAGAGCATGCCTTACATATTCGAAAATTGTTCGACCCACGCCCTTTTCCCCTTTGACGCCCGGGTTTGCGCCCTTTTTGAGAAAAAGGGGGACGACCCTTCCTTCCTTGGGGCCGCATCCCACATGGGGCACTTCCATATTCCGGGGGGAAAACTTTGATATATTCTTTTTTGGGATATACTTGGGTACGGGCCCCGTCCCATCCTCATGACTTCTTTTTCCCGAGACCCCGTAGATACCAGCGCGGGGAGGTTAAAGTTTTCCCCTTATCGTATTTCGTATATCATTTTTTTGTTGCCCCAGGGCTTATCTATATCTAGCACGGTTTTTATTTAACGCATGATCGAAATGAAAGCATCACCATTGGGGGCCATAGGGGGCCTGCCAAGGTGGGTAGGGTGGGGAATCCCCCTGTCGGGGGGTCGCCTTTCCGGGGGACCCGTCCGGGGCCCCCCAGCCGGGCTGACAAAAGGTTTGGGGAGTTTACGGAATTTATCAGGGATTCAAGGGATGGAAAAAATCGTGTAAAGGGTTTTGGCCGGGTTCTCGCTTTTTTTGGGGCCCGATTCCATTTTGCTTTTGGGGGTTTTAGTCTCCTTTTTGTTCAGGGTTTTTTAAAAAGGGCTAAGTTTAAAATTTT
>NW_026726666.1:0-38947 GCF_029784015.1 Lycium ferocissimum | reverse complement strand
GAATGCGTTTTTGGAATTAATTGTTGATGTTGTTAGTATGGTTGTTGGTATTGTCGTTGATGATTCGTCGAGTTGAATTCTCGGGTTTGTTGAATTTACAGGGAAATGCTGCCCGAATTTCTCGTAAATAAAGTGGTAGTCAGATCGATTCCAAGTGCCTATAGCTAATGTTTGGTATCTATTGACGTTATTGTAGATCTTGGGAAGCCCGAGACTTAAGTTCGGATTAGTTTAGAAGCAGACGAGGTATGTAAAGTTTACCTTTTTTTTGGCATGTCTTAGATGTAAGCAAGATATGATACGAGCTCGGGTAACTCTATTCATAAGATCCGAACATGTCTACGATTCTTATTCACTTCTTGATGTTAGTAGTCTTAATATAGTCGAACTATGGTCCTTGTGTCTTTTGTATGATTGGAAAAAAAAGGTTGCATAAAGAGTTCGTGATCTTAAAGGGGTCTATGTCGAATAAGGTCCCTAACTTTCATAGACGGTCTTGATCGCTTCGATACGTTCGTAGAAGATTCTATAACGAATAGGTCCGTAACTTCAGTGGACGGGCTCCTATTGGGTTGATACATGTCTACGATCCCTAAGATTCTCCTTAACATAGTTCTAGTGACATTTAGAACGAACTTAATATGGTTATCATCCCGACCCCCATGTCACACCCTAATTTTCGACAGGGTGTGATGGGTACCCGGCCCTTACTTAAGGCCGAGCGAACGCGCCGAATCCCGTAATACTCATAACCATACTGGGCCCGCAAAACATGACACAAGTACAAAATGATTTTTTTTTTCCGAAAACAGACATGCCTTTCATCTTATCAGACCAAATAAAGCCTGTAATCATAACAAATCTGTAACAATAAGCGTAATGATACATCGGCTTACATAGCCGCTTACAAAACTGACATCTCATACACACGACACCGTTCGCAAAGTCTCTACCATAACTTCGCACACCATACAAAAGCACTCGATCGACAAGACTCCGAGGAAATGGAGCTCGCCAATCTAGCCGGAACATCTTTCGCTAACATCATCTACTCATCCGTGGTACCGCGCGTACGAAACGCAAATTCGAAGAAAAGGGTCATGACGAAATATGTACTGAGTATGCAAAGCATGAAATACAAGAACAGGATCATACCCAAAGTAAGGAGTACAGAAAATGAGCATAATAACCAGAATACCAAAGTGCTTGCATCTGAAGTACAAATCATACATAAGCGGTACAGAAGACAAATGTGATAATCCAAATGCCAAAATGCTTAGATTTGTTTTGAGAAACATTTCTGTCTCATATATATGGAAAATAGAACAAATCATATGAGCTGACATTAACCGATGTGGGATTTGCCTCACCACTGGGTTTGCCCCACCACCGGTTCTGATACTAACTGATCATAATCCAGACTGTCAAAATCACATATCATATGCACATATTATCTCGTGTCCCGGCCTCTAGTGAGGACTCGCAAATAAGATCATATCATCATATTATCACATATCATATCACATATCATTATGTCATCATATTATCATATCACATACCACATATAGTCCGTAATGGGACCCGTATGTAACATGGTCGCCCTCTCCCGCTCGGCGCCATAACACATCATACTTCGAAGATTTCATATCTCGAAAATTTTTTATATACCGCGGTCAAAAGTCCAGCGGTCAATATCACAAATTCGACATACCATGTCAAAAAGTCCACGTCAATATCACAACTCGACATACCGCGGTCAAAAGTCCAACAATATCACATATCACATATACACGGGTACTCGGCCCAATAACGAGTAGGAGCTTTGGCGAACCGGACACATCATACTCCGAATATCACATAGTGCGCACGATAACATACCGGCCGGACTCCGGCGAAAGAGGTAATAACATAAATGCACGAGCGTAATCGTGGGAAATCATATGCAATGCAAAACACTTACAAAGACCCAACAAAGATAATCAAAGCGAACTATTATTTACAACCCAAGATAATAGTCAACCGATTTTCTTCCGAATATCACGAACATATCAAACCGAACTTCGAAACTATAGTCACGTATCAAAATCACATACATAAAAATCCTTATTTTAGACTCAACAAATCAATAAGTAATCATACTCGGGGTCGGGACGAAAGTCATATTAAGTTCTTTCAAAAATAGGTCGTTAAAACCAAACATAGAAAAGTCGCGGGACCCACGGACGAGCGTCAACCCAATCCGGGCCCGCCTATGAAAATTAAAGTCATTATACGTTATGGAATCATGTACGAGCATATCAAAGCAATCCGGTTCCGTCTATGAAAGTTACGGACGTTCGTAGTTAGCGTAACTCTCTTTAAAAACAAAACTTTTAGGCAACTTTTAAAATCCAATCATACGGAAGACATAAGGACCATAATCCGACCGTATCAAAATGCGAACATCGAAACGAGTGTGAATCATAAACATGTTCGGAATTTCGAATGAGAGTTACCCCAAGGCTCATAACATATCATACCTTACTCATATCTAAGACATGCCAAAAGAAGGAAAGGTAAGCTTTACATACCTCATTTGCTTCCTAGGCTAATTCCAAACTCAAGTCTCGGCTGCTCAAAATCTACAATAAGGTCATTAAGTACCTAACATTAGCCATAAGCACTTAAGAATTCAATCCCAAGTCATCACTTTATTTACAGAAATTTGGGCAGCATTTCCCCTATAAGTTCAACAACCCCGAGAATTCCACTCGGCCAAATCTTCAACAACAATACCAACAACCATACAAACAACATCAATAATTAATTCCAAACGCATTCTAACATTAATAACCCCTTTCTACATAATTCAACAACATTCACTTACATTCGAGTCAACTACGTACTCTCAAGCTAACATCGATGCTCGCATATCAAAGTACCAATCCAAGATCATTATTAAGATGCAAGAACATTTTAAACAACCCGAACAATGATCAAAACAAGCCAATCCAATGCACACCCTCACCCGAAACCATTCCAATTCAACAAGAACATTACTCACGCCTTTCTTTCTTCCAAATTCATAAACTACACCAACAATCCACACGATTAACAACATAATTCTCATAATTTCAAGAAACCACATTAAAATCACATTATCTTCTCTAATAGCCTACAAACAACTCCAACTTCCAATTAAGTCATTAAACCTTTATTCTCATCATAGAATCCATACAACAACAACCAAAAATACTAAATAAAAATTAGTTCATCACTTCTACACACATGCACCTATTCGGACAAGCTCCAACATCCATATTTTTATGAATTTCATTCATTTCTACACTCCACAACATACACAAACCATCCATAACATATGAAAAATAAGATTGAACCTTACCTTTTTCACCCACTTCTTCACACGGCTAGGCTTGAGAACTTCAAGAACAAACACTCTACTTGCTTTAACAATCATCCCATGTTAATAAGGACCTTCCAATTGGTAGGAATGCTAGGAAAAATAATTTTTTGTGATGAAGATTTTTGATCTTCCATTTTTTTCTTCATGGCCGAATGGCCTTTGCTTGGCTTCTCTAAGCTTCTTGATTTTTCTCTAAGGTGCTAAATGATGAAGATGACTTAATTAGTCATCTTTTGCCACTTATATAATTAACACATGTGGGCTATGGCCCACATCCCACACATGGCCACATATGGCCATTTTCATGAAATATCAAGTTTCCAAAATTTCACTTCTAGCCCCAAATTCTCATGAAATGCTTAACTTTCCATAATTCACTTTTAACCCCAAATTTTTCTTACTCCAAATTTACCCTTAACACTCCATACCAATGAAAAGATGAATATGCAACTTGTGCATTAAAACAAAAATCAACAAAACCAAAAATTAAAAGTCTTGTCCATAACTTGTCGCAACCAACTTAGAATATTCCAACGTACAAAGTACGGGGTATAACACCCTGAGTGTTGGTTAGTTTACTTATCCATTGAGTCTGAAATGATGATTTGTATGCATATGGTTACTCACTACTCTGCTCGTGCATACCGTTGTTACATCTTTCGCCGAGTCCCGGGCCGGTTATGTCATCGTGCGCGCTATGCTATATTCCGAAGTATGATGTGTTATGAAGTATGATGTGTTACGGAGTATGATGTGTTACGGAGTATGATGTGTTCTGGAGTATGATGTGTTATGGCGCCAATGACGGGGTGGCGACCATGTTCACCGAGTCCTATAATGGGCCGGATATATATGTATGTGCATGTATGTATGTAATATTAATATGCATGTTTGTGTTTCAAAGGTAAGCATTTTGATCTTCTGGATATTGTACGCGTTTTCTGTACTTCCTACTTTGGTTACACCCCGTCTACTGTATTTCATGCTTTATATACTCAGTACATATTCCGTACTGACCCCCTTTCTTCGGGGGCTGCGTTTCATGCCCGCAGGTATAGACGCTCGATTTGGTGATCCGCCAGTCTAGGACACCTATTCTGCTACTTTGGAGCGCTCCCTTGTTTCAGAGCCTATATTTTGGTACAGACATTTTCATTGTATATGCATATGTCTATTCAGGGGTACGGCGGGGCCCTGTCCCATCATATGATTCTGTTGTTACTCTTAGAGGTCTGTAGACACATGTGTGGGTTGTGAATAGTTACTGTGTGATTTATGTTTTGGGCGGTCCCATTCGCCGTGGCAGCCTTATCGGCTCGCGTATATATATTTTGAGATATTGTGTTTTATGATAGCCTTGCCGACTTCTGTGCGACATATATGTTTACATACGACAGTTTGAGACGACACCTAACCTTTGTCTTCGGATAAGTTATTTGTATGCTGATTCTGGCTAATGGGTGTGTACGAGTGTCCAGCTCGGGCACTAGTCACGGCCTACGGGGTTGGGTTGTGACAGTGTCTATGGTGGAACAATTGAAACTTCAAACAAGAAGGCATCCAAAACCTTATAGATTGCATGGCTCAATGAATGGGGTGAACTCAAGGTGACAAAGAAAGTGTTGGTAAAATTCAAGATTGGAAGTTATCATCATGAAGTGCTTTGTGGTGTTGTACCAATGCAAGTTTTCCACCTATTATTGGGAAGGCCATGGGAATATGATGTAGCGGCTAAACATGATGGAAGGTCCAACAAATATGCATTTGTTAAAGATGGTAAAAATCAAATTCTTAACCCTCTTTCTCCTTTTCAAGTGGGTGAGGAGTATAAAAAAATGGGAGAGTTCAAAGAAAAACTTGAGAGAGAAAAGAAAGAGAGAAATAAGGAAGTGAAAAGTGGTAACTTAAGAGAGAAAAAAGGAGAGATTAAGAGATCAAACGAGGATGGGTCATCACAAGAAAAGTGAGGTGAGCAAGAAAAACAAAAGATCAAAGGAAGAGAGAAGATGTGCATGATTTTGCAAAATCAAGAGAGCATAGAAGAGCTAAACATTGAGGATGATACTCAAGTCATACTTATTAAACCTCAAGGTTATTCTTTGCTTCTAATAATGAACTAACCTATTTACCTTTGCCAAGTGCTGTTTCTTCTTTGTTGCAAGGTTATGAAGATCTATTTCCGAAAGAAATGTCGAGTGGATTGCCTCCTTTGAGGGTAATCGAGCATCAAATTGACTTTGTTCCTGGTTCTCAACTACCTAACAAAGCGGCTTATAGGAGCAACCCTCAAGATACCAAAGAATTGCAAAACCAAGTGGAGGAACTTTTGGATAAAGGATTGGTTAGAGAAAGTTTAAGTCCATGTGCAGTGCCCGTGATTCTAGTACCCAAGAAGGATGGGACGTGAAGGATGTGTGTGGATTGTCGTGCCATTAATCGAATTACGGCAAAATATCGACATCCCATTCCTAAACTTGATGATATGATAGATGAATTGTGTGGTTCTACATTGTTCTCTAAAATTGATTTGAGAAGTGGATACCATCAAATACTAATGAAACCCGAAGATGAATGAAAAACCGCTTTCAAAACTAAATTTAGCTTATATGAGAGGATGATAATGCCTTTTGGGATAACCAATGCACCAAGCACTTTTATGCGATTAATGAACCATGTACTTAAACCTTTTATCAATGATTTTGTTGTGGTTTATTTTGATGATATTTTGGTGTATAGTAAGTAAGTGCTTGGATGATCATGTAAAACATTTGACGTTGATATTTGATGTGTTGAGAAATGAAAGGTTGTATGTGAATTTAAAAAAGTGTTCATTTTGTGTGAACCGCGTTGTTTTCCTTGGCTTTGTTGTAAGCTCAAGAGGAGTTGAGGTGGATGATGAGAAGGTAGAGGCTATTAGGAGTTGGCCAACCCCTAAGTCTATTAGCGATGTTAGAAGCTTTCATGGGTTGGAAAGTTTTTATAGGAGGTTTGTGAGGGGTTTTAGTTCTCTAGCCGCTCCTCTAACCGGGGTCATTAAAAAGGATAAGCCATTCGTTTGGGGTAAGAAACTAGAGGAAGCCTTTAGGATCTTAAAGGAGAAACTTAGTTCCACTCCTTTACTTCAACTTCCTAACTTTGAGAAGATGTTTCAAATTGAGTGTGATGCTAGTGGAGTAGACATTGATGCAGTCTTGATGCAAGAAGGTAAACCCATAGCTTACTTTAGTGAGAAGTTAAGAGGAGCTCCATTGCAATATTCTACCTATGATAAAGAACTTTATGCTTCAGTGAGAGCTTTAGCAAATTGGCAACGTTATTTGTGGCATAAGGAGGTTGTGATTATGTCACGACCCAACCCGATGAGCCGTGATGGGAGTCTGACCTCTAGCGCCCAAACACCCCTAAATACTAATCTGAAACATATACGAACATCAATAGCCCATAAATGGCACAAACTCATCTCATAAAGAGGAAACATCTGAACTCTACACAATCTGCATATATATACACATAACAGGCGGAAGAACAGTGCAAGCCGGCTAGGCTGCTATATATACTTTATACAAAAGAATATAAGCTGACAAGGCGACATCGTCTAACTACTACATACAACTGTCTACAGGCCTCTACTGGAATAAAGTGGTAGAAAGGACGGGACAGGGCCCTGTCGTACCCATCTATATACATCTCAAAAGAATGTCCTACCAAAATAGACTGCAACTCCGGATCGAATAGAGTGAACTGATCGCTGCTGGATAAGGGTCCCACTAAGCTGGACCACCTCCCTGTCTACCTGTACCTGCGAGCATGAATGCAGCCCCCCGAGCAACGGGGAGTCAGTACGGATAATGTACTGAATATGTAAGGCATAAAGACAACATGAATATATGTATAGAAATCATGAATAAAATCTGAACTCAAGCTGGAATGACTATCTGCATGAATCTGTATGAACTAGTATCTGTCTGCCTCTGACTAAATCTGTATGTCGGAAAACATGGACATGCATACATATATATATATATCTAAGAGGTACACACCTTATTGTCACATCACAGGCCACACCTTCACCCCCTGTCAAGTGTGCCTTTCTCATGTATATACTCCAACATCATAGGTCACTCCTGGACCGCTCATAGGCCTCACCTTTACCCCCTGTCAAGCGTGCCTTTCACATATACAACGTAATATCATAGGTCACACCTCCACCCCCTGTCAAGTGCGCCTCTCACTCATACCCCTAAGAACTGGAAGTGAATGCGTAATACAAGTAAAACTGAACGACAGGATTGTCAAACAATAAAATGATAATTTGCCTTTCATGGGCCTTACTGAACTCATACTACTAGGACAGGAAATCATAAGATCTGTATATGGGGAAAATACCATAGCCGGGGTACGGGGACATCAAAACTGTATTTCTTTTAGTACTTATGAGAATAGAGTAATATGGAAACTCTCTTACTCGTTTATCGGTTCGTATCATGGGATCATGCCAAAAAAAAGAAGGAATAACCTTAACATACCTTGATGTATATCAAATCGCCCAACTTCTACTTCTTGATCTCATAAATCTACAATTAAGATAACATAGGCCTTAATTAGGCTATTCACCTTACTCACTAATTATCATAATTACAAAAGAGCTTAACAACTATGGACAACATATCCCCTGAAAACGTAGAAAGCCCTCAACTTCTAATTCCATCCAATCTCAACTACAATATCAAAGATAACATTAATGGCGACACTTCTCATAACAAAATATACCCAAACACATCCCTCAATCATCTCTTGACATAACCCCAAAAGCACTATTTAACCTTTCATTGACTTATCACTTTCATAGCTATCTTCTATTCAGACGAACCACCAAAACTCTTAGTAACTAACTTAATACAAGGGTAGAAATCATTTACATACCTTGAGGGGTCAAGAATCCCAAGAATCACTTTAACTTCAACTTCCTAAGCTTCCCATTCTTGGAGAAACCCTAGAACCAACCTTCTTCTTCACAAGCTCGGGTTTACGGGGTCCGGGTCTTGTCAAATCTTCACTACTATGCCATAAATGTTGGGAGAGCAAAATATTAGGGTTTTCTGATCTGGGAATGAGAGAAATAAGACATAAAGTCGTGGACCACGTATTTATACTCGGAGAATTAACTGCTTCAGTGGTCTGGTTCGACTAGCGGGTCGACGGTCCGTCGACGTACTCGTCGACCTGCGCCTGCAGAATACAGGGCTACAGAACCCTGTCGATGCCGCACAACGAAAGCCTGTCGATAGGTTCGACGACCCGTCGATCTTGACAGGTGTCTGCAGACTTTTCCAATTAGGTTCAGATCGTGTCGATTCGATTCGTTCAACTTCTAACCCTGAAAATCACTAGGAATTCCTGCTGGTACCATTGCACACGGGGTAGGACACTTTCTATCTCCAAAACTCGGGCTTAAGTCTCAATTCCCAAGGCATACCCAGCTAGGAAATCATAAGTTCTACCACTATGAAGATGAGGGGTGTAACATTCTTTCCCCCTTAGGAACATTCGTCCCCGAATGTTCGAACAATCCTGGGTTATAAAAATTTTGGCATAGTTTCCCCTGTACTTATATCAATCCGTCCTATACGCAACAACCCAAAATAATGCCTCACAGGGACACATACTATAACATACAATACTATGGCCTCACACGACCAATCACGATAACTGAAATGGAATAATACCTGAGAAAAGTGATGCCTCCGACTGCACCTCCTGTACTGCTGGGAACAATTGCGGGTACTTAATCTTTATCGCTTCTTCCGCTTCCCAAGTCACTTCTTCAACATTCTTATTTCTCCACAAGACTTTAACGGAGGCTACATCTTTGGTTTGCAACCGACGGACCTGCCTGTCCAATATAGCCACTGGAACCTCTTCGTATGATAATTGCTCAGTCACTTAGAGACACTTACAAAGCATAGATACATGAAATACTGGATGTACCGATTCTAACTCAGAAGGCAATTCTAGCTCATATGCCACTGTACCCACTACACGAATGATTTTATATGGCCCAATATATCGAGGGCTCAACTTACCCTTCTTGCCAAACCTCATCACTCCCTTCATAGGTGAAACTTTCAGGAACACCCAGTCGCCCATCTTGAACTCTAGCTTACGTCGCCGATTATCCGCATAGGATTTCTGTCGGCTCTGAGCTGTTAGCAATCTCTCTCTAATCACCTTCACCTTATCAACCGCTTGCTGAATTAATTCTGGGCCTACTAACTGATTCTCCCCAACATCAAACCATCCTATGGGCGATCTACACCTCTGCCCATATATGGCCTCATACGGAGCCATTTAAATACTGGAGTGGTAACTGTTGTTATATGCGAACTCGATAGGAGGAAAACGATCCTCCCAATTGCCCTGAAAGTCAATCACACAAGCTCTAAGCATATCCTCAAGGGTCTGTATAGTACGCTCTGCTTGTCCATCTGTCTGCGGGTGGAATGCGGTGCTAAGACTCACCTGAGTCCCCAATCCCTGCTGGAAAGACTTTTGGAATCTAGCTGTGAACTGTGCTCCCCTATCTGAAATAATGGCTGAAGGAACACCATGGAGTCGTACAATCTCCTTAAGATAAAGCCTCGCATAATCCTCGGCTGCATAAGTAGTTCTGACAGGCAGAAAGTGAGCTGACTTTGTGAGCCTATCAACTATGACCCATATCGAATCACACTTCCGCTGAGTACGGGGCAACCCTGTAATAAAGTCCATATTAATTACCTCCCACTTCCATGTCGGAATCTCCATAGCCTGCAATAGACCTCCAGGCTTCTGGTGCTCTATTTTGACTTGCTGACAATTTAGACACTGAGCGACAAATTTCGATATATCTCTTTTCATACCATCCCACCAATAAACTTCCTTGAGATCATGGTACATCTTTGGTGAGCCTGGATGAATAGAATAGCGGGAGTAATGTGCCTCTTCCATAATCTGCTGACGGAGTCCTGCAACACTAGGGACACACAATCTAACTCAATATATGAGTACCCCATCACTTGTGATTACAAAGGGTGTCTTTTCTTTCTGAGGTGTTGTATCTCGGTAATGAACTAGAGCAGGATATTCTTACTGACGCTCCTTTATCTCAACTACCAGGGATGATACTGCTGTGTCTTGAACAGTAACCCCTGCATCACCTGAATCTATCAATCGAACTCCGAGGCTAGCCAATCGATGAACCTCACGGACCATTTCTCTTCTCTCTGGCAATACGTGAGACAAGATACCCATAGATTTACGACTGAGGGCATCGGCTACCACATTAGCCTTCCCTGGATGATACAGAATATCCACATTGTAATCTTTTAACCTCTTTAACCATCGCCTCTAACGCAAGTTCAATTCCTTCTGCGTAAATATGTACTGGAGGCTTTTGTGATGAGTATAGATATCAACATGGACACCGTACAAGTAGTGTCTCCATATCTTCAAGGCATGAATCACTGCTGCTAACTCAAGATCGTGGGTTGGACAATTCTTCTCGTGCTTCTTCAACTACCTAGAAGCATAGGCGACAACCCTACCGTGTTGTATCAATACACAGCCTAATCCAACATCTGAAGCATCACAATATACCACATAGCCATTTGCTCCTTCTGGAAGAGTCAAAATCGGTGCTGAAGTTAGCTTATCCTTCAACGTCTGAAAGCTCTGCTCACAAGCGTCTGTCCATAGGAACTTAACTGATTTCTGAGTCAATTTGGTCAATGGGGCTGAAAGAGAGGAAAATCCTTCTACAAACCTTCTATAGTAACCTGCCAAGCTCAAGAAACTACGTATCTCCATTGGTGCCGTGGGCCTTGGACAATTCTTCACAGCCTTAATCTTCTGGGCATCCACTCTAACGCCTTTTTCTGAAATAATGTGACCCAGAAAAGCCATAGAGTTCAGCCGGAACTCACACTTAGAAAACTTGGCATACCACTCTTTACCTCGAAGAATCCCAAGCACTGTCCGCGGATATTCGTGATCGGCCTCTGACGGCGAATAAACCAGAATATCATCTATGAACACAATCATGAACAAATCTAGAAAGGGCCTGAATACGTGATTCATCAAATCCATAAATACGGCTGGGGCATTAGTTAGCCCGAACGACATAACACGGAACTCATAGTGGCCATATCTAGTCCGGAATGCCGTCTTTGGGATGTCTTTGTTATAGCCCGCATTTCGTACGCCTGGATATTTCGAGATAGTTGCGGAATGTCGAGGACAAGATCATTTTTCAAAAAAATTATTTTAATGTGCAAGTAGTTTATGAATATTATTAATGTGGAAATATTGAGAAAGGTCAAGGGCAAAAAGGAAAATTCACAAAATGGTTCATGGTAATATTGAGGAAGGTTAGGGATGAAGATTATGTTATATGAGCATAATATAGAATATATATATATATATGGATTTTGGAGAGTGTAGGAAGTAAATCGGTTAACGTGATCACTCGATGATAGCCCTCGTAACCATAAGTTAAGGTGGGGCACACATGTCGGGACTTTATAAAATATATATGAAGAGATATATGGGTAGTGCATGTGGAGTTGAGCAAGTCCTAATAAGGACCCACAAGCCAAAAATGAGTGTAAGCTCTCCAAAAGGATGATTTAAAGATACGTTTTCGGATGACACGACTTGGAGGGGCCAAAACGCTATTATACGTTTGGAATTTGGAAAAACACAAAGAATGAAAGTTGTAGATAATTGAAATAGCTTTCCAACGGTAGGTCGTAGGCCCTCACACCATATCGGGATCAAACGTTATGACTCTTTTAGTAACCAGACCTTAAGCTGCCAAAAAAACAAAGAGAAGCTCCGCGGGCCCCACAAGGGGAGGTCGGTGAAACCGACCTAGGGGGCCTATAAATGCCCCATAAATCTGTTCTTTTCAGCAAATTAACCTTCTAAAAGTTCCTAGAAAATTTTCTACACCTCTCCCAAATATTATAGTCCAATAAATCAAGAATTTGACAAGATTACGCCAAACTAGTCCGTGAAAGGTGATTGTTCTTGCTTTTGCTTACGCTTGGTGTTGGAAAAGGGTTGATGTGGCTGAGTTTCTTCACATATAAGGTATGTTATTTATCTCATCTTTTATGTTGAATTTATTGGAAGGCCTAGCAAGCCGGAAAAGTGAAAATAGTTATGAAGGAAAGGTCATAAAGTGTTGTGTTATAGTTGTTGTGTTTATGGGTCGTTTTGAACATGTTGTGGCCGTATGGATGGGCTGATTTATGCGTATAAAAATGGCATCTAACATCGTTGGTGTGTTGATGAGATTATATTCCTTGACCGGGATGGAAGAAAGTGTATTTCGTTGTTGTATGTTGAGAAAAAAAAAAAACATCGTGTGGGATGTTTATGGAAAATATTGGTATGAATAATGGTGTTGTTGGAATTGAATTGAATTGCATATTGAAGTGTTGCTAGAACAATTGTTAGTATTGTTGATAGTTTGGCCGGGTTGAATTCCAAATTGTTGTTGATTAAAATTGGCCGAGTTAGAATCTCGGGGATGGTGTATTTACGGAAATCTTTGCCGAAATCTCGGTAGCAAGTATTACTTTAAGATTTAACTTCTAGACGTTCTAATCAATATTTGGTAAATGCGACCATTTGTAGATTTTGGGCGAAACGGGAATCGAATTTGGAGAGGCGTAATCGGCGGAAAAGGTATGTAAAGCTACCCCTTTCCTTCTTTTGGCATGTCCTAGGTGTACTAGGTTTGGATTTGAGCCTCGGGGTTATTACTGCTCATAGAAATCTAAGTCTGAATTTGAGCACTATTCATTCAGTATGATTGAATTAGGATCTTTATAACCTGTTGGAAAAATGCTCAAACACCTATAACTTGCATAACGTAATTGAATTGCCTTGAAACTTCCATGAATGACTCCATTAAGCTTAGTATATGTAATTTAAGTACGCCACCTCCATTGACCCGGGGCGGACCCGCTATTCTCGGATCTCCGCCTACTGTTTTATTTGACTTATTTTTGTACCACAATTGAAGGAAAACCTTTGGCTATTGCCCTAACTATTAAGCGATATTTTATAAAACTTTTCAAAACCACTCCGAAGGGAGTGTGCTATTTTATAAAACTTTTCAAAACCACTCCTAAGAGTGTGCTATTTTATAAAACTTTTTCAAAACCGCTCCGAAGGGAGTGTGCTATTTTATAAAACTTTTCAAAAACCGCTCCGAAGGGAGTGTGATAGCTTATTATTCAGATTTTCCAAAACCACTCCGAAGGGGGTGTGAGATTTTATTATTATTATTATTATGCCCGAAGGGGCTAGGATTAGTATTATGTCACGAGTGGCATGCCCGAAGGGGCCAGGGTAGCCGTATGTCACGAGTGGCATGCCCGAAGGGGCTAGGATTATTATGTCGGGGCCAGCATGTCCGAAGGGGCCGGGATAGACGTATGTTGGACCGGCATGCCCGAAGGGGCCATCATTTTACTCCGGGACGGCATGTCCGGCGGGGCCGGGATAGACGTATGTCGGAACCGCAGGATACACCGAAGGGGATTACTAGTATTACTATCATTGTTATTACTATTATTATTACTATTGTTATTACTATTATTGTTATTATTATTAGGCCGGAAGCGGCCGTCCGAAGGGACTATTTTATTTAAATATTTAATTCATGACAGGTAACCTAAACTTGCTTTCTGTTGTACTTTTCTGATATACGCTTCAGTAATGCTTTACATATTCAGTACATTCTTCGTACTGACCCCCTTTCTTCGGGGGGCTGCGTTTCATGCCACGCAGGTACGCCCAGACGAGTAAAAGACTTTGCTAGGAGCTGTTCCAGTGAGATTGGCGAGCTCCATCTCAGTTCGGAGTGTTGCCAGGTCGAGTACTTATGTCAGAGTATCTGTACATCCTAGAGACTTTGCAGACAGTGTCCTGTGGGTAGCGCGTCGGGAAGTGCGGATGATTTGTAAATGTTAAAAGAGTATGCATTTTCAGATAATGATTATTGTTTGAAAAGTTTCATGTTTCTTAAAATTTTTCGAAATGACAGGTTTTAGTAACGCGAACGTTTAAGGGTTCGCTCGACTCGAGAGGGTCGGGTGCCCATCACACCCTAGTAAGGTCGGGGTGTGACAAAGTGGTATCGAGCAGTCCGTCCTATTATATATATATATGTCCGTAGAGTCCTGTTTATGGTGTGAAGCGCGCCACATTTATAAACAGGAGGCTACAGGACATCTAGGTATTGTTGACCTTCTTTTTGTCATAAATCGTGCGACAGAGCCAAGTCATAGGGAATCTGGGAATTGAAAAGGGTAAAATGGTAATTGCAAAAGAAAGGACGTGCTACGAAAATGCCTCGGAGTACGGATCGAAACCTCGACTTGCTTCAGATCGGGTAATAAAGGGCATACGAGGAAACGTACGTGAAAATATCGATTAAGGCATCGAATTCCAAAGGCAAAGTTTCGGGGTTAATCGTGCTCGGGGAGCAATTCTAGGATGGGTGACCCCCTGGGAAGTTACAAGAAATTTTACATATTTAGACATATGAGACAAATGAGAAATTGGAGTACCTTAAGGGTAGATCATATGGAATGGTTGGAAGCCATATGAAGACGCGTAGAGGCAAACTAGCTCGGTGAAGAAACGAAAAGTGTACCACGGCCCTAGAATTAGAATAGGCTTGAACAACGGTTGGATGCATTTTATGGGCTGGGCCGATAGTAATTATATATAAATATAAAGGTGTAGGACATCCCATATATGATTGTATTTGTGGACATGTGAGTCCCGGAAAAGCTACGGTATAAAAGGGCTAAGTGGTTTCACCACGATGAGATAAGGCGGACAATAAGAAACGGGCATGAAGGAAAGAGTAGCTATAAAAGAGACCCTCCCGAAGCATTATGACGCCCATAGGTCAATTGAACATTCGAGGACGAATGTTCTAAAGGGGGGGAGGATGTTATAGCCCGCATTTCGTACGCCTGGATATTTCGAGATAGTTGCGGAATGTCGAGGACAAGATCATTTTTCAAAAAAAATTATTTTAATGTGCAAGTAGTTTATGAATATTATTAATGTGGAAATATTGAGAAAGGTCAAGGGCAAAAAGGAAAATTCACAAAATGGTTCATGGTAATATTGAGGAAGGTTAGGGATGAAGATTATGTTATATGAGCATAAGAATATATATATATATATGGATTTTGGAGAGTGTAGGAAGTAAATCGGTTAACGTGATCACTCGATGATAGCCCTCGTAACCATAAGTTAAGGTGGGGCACACATGTCGGGACTTTATAAAATATATATGAAGAGATATATGGGTAGTGCATGTGGAGTTGAGCAAGTCCTAATAAGGACCCACAAGCCAAAAATGAGTGTAAGCTCTCCAAAAGGATGATTTAAAGATACGTTTTCGGATGACGACTTGGAGGGGCCAAAACGCTATTATACGTTTGGAATTTGGAAAAACACAAAGAATGAAAGTTGTAGATAATTGAAATAGCTTTCCAACGGTAGGTCGTAGGCCCTCACACCATATCGGGATCAAACGTTATGACTCTTTTAGTAACCAGACCTTAAGCTGCCAAAAAACAAAGAGAAGCTCCGCGGGCCCCACAAGGGGAGGTCGGTGAAACCGACCTAGGGGGCCTATAAATGCCCCATAAATCTGTTCTTTTCAGCAAATTAACCTTCTAAAAGTTCCTAGAAAATTTTCTACACCTCTCCCAAATATTATAGTCCAATAAATCAAGAATTTGACAAGATTACGCCAAACTAGTCCGTGAAAGGTGATTGTTCTTGCTTTTGCTTACGCTTGGTGTTGGAAAAGGGTTGATGTGGCTGAGTTTCTTCACATATAAGGTATGTTATTTATCTCATCTTTTATGTTGAATTTATTGGAAGGCCTAGCAAGCCGGAAAAGTGAAAATAGTTATGAAGGAAAGGTCATAAAGTGTTGTGTTATAGTTGTTGTGTTTATGGGCTGTTTTGAACATGTTGTGGCCGTATGGATGGGCTGATTTATGCGTATAAAAATGGCATCTAACATCGTTGGTGTGTTGATGAGATTATATTCCTTGACCGGGATGGAAGAAAGTGTATTTCGTTGTTGTATGTTGAGAAAAAAAAACATCGTGTGGGATGTTTATGGAAAATATTGGTATGAATAATGGTGTTGTTGGAATTGAATTGAATTGCATATTGAAGTGTTGCTAGAACAATTGTTAGTATTGTTGATAGTTTGGCCGGGTTGAATTCCGGAATTGTTGTTGATTAAAATTGGCGAGTTAGAATCTCGGGGGGATGGTGTATTTACGGGGGGAAATCTTTGAAATCTCGGTAGCAAGTATTACTTTAAGATTTAACTTCTAGACGTTCTAATCAATATTTGGTAAATGCGACCATTTGTAGATTTTGGGCGAAACGGGAATCGAATTTGGAGAGGCGTAATCGGCCGGAAAAGGTATGTAAAGCTACCCTTTCCTTCTTTTGGCATGTCCTAGGTGTACTAGGTTTGGATTTGAGCCTCGGGGTTATTATGCTCATAGAAATCTAAGTAATTGAGCACTATTCATTCGGTATGATTGAATTAGGGATCTTTATAACTTGTTGGAAAAATGCTCAAACACCTATAACTTGCATAACGTAATTGAATTGCCTTGAAACTTCCATGAATGACTCCATTAAGCTTAGTATATGTAATTTAAGTACGCCACCTCCATTGACCGGGGGGACCCACAATTCCCGGATCTCCGCCTACTTATTTTATTTGACTTATTTTTGTACCACAATTGAAGGAAAACCTTTGGCTATTGCCCTAACTATTAAGCGATATTTTTATAAAACTTTTCAAAACCACTCCGAGCTTTTCGAGTGTGCTATTTTATAAAACTTTTCAAAACCACTCCGAAGGGAGTGTGCTATTTTATAAAACTTTTCAAAACCGCTCCGAAGGGAGTGTGCTATTTTATAAAACTTTTCAAAACCGCTCCGAAGGGAGTGTGATAGCTTATTATTCGAGTTTTCCAAAACCACTCCGGCGAAGGGGTGAGAGATTTTATTATTATTATTATTATGCCTCCAAGGGGCTATTGATTAGTATTATGTCACGGTGGCATGCCCGAAGGGCCGGGGGTAAATGTCACGAGTGGCATGCCCGAAGGGCTAGGATTATTATGTCGGGACCGCATGTCCGAAGGGGCCGGATAGACGTATGTTGGACCGGCATGCCGAAGGGGCCATTATTTTACTCGGGGCCGGCATGTCCAGAAGGGGCCGGATAGACGTATGTCGGAACCGGCACACCCGAAGGGGATTACTAGTATTACTATCATTGTTATTACTATTATTATTACTATTATTATTATATTATTGTTATTATTATTAGGTCGAAGCGGCCGTCCGAAGGGACTATGTTTATTTAAATATTTAATTCATGACGGGTAACCTAAACTTGCTTTCGGTTATTTCTACTTTTACGATATACGCTTTCGATTACGTAATGCTTTACATATTCGGACATTCTTCGTGCCGACCCCGCTTTTCTTTGGGGGCCACGTTTCATGCCACGCAGTACACACCCGTACGAGTAAAAGACTTTGTAGGAGCTGTTCCAAAGAGATTGGCGAGCTCCATCTCGGTTTCGGAGTGTTGCCGGAGTCGAGTACTTATGTCATGAGCATCTGTACATCTTAGAGACTTTGCGGACGGTGTCTGTGGGTAGTGCGTCGGGAAGTGCGAATGATTTGTAAATGTTAAAAGAGTATGCATTTTCAGATAATGATTATTGTTTGAAAAGTTTCATGTTTCTTAAAATTTTTCGAAATGACAGGTTTTAGTAACGCGAACGTTTAAGGGTTCGCTCGACTCTGAGGAGGGTCGGGTGCCCATCACACCCTAGTAAGGTCGGGGTGTGACAGTCTTCCTCCTTCACCCTAACCTGGTGGTATCCTGACCTCAAGTCTATCTTCGAGAAATACTTGTCACCTTGCAACTAATCAAATAAATCATCAATCCTCGGAAGCGGATACTTATTCTTCACAGTCACTTTATTCAATTGCCTGTAATCAATACACATTCGCAAAGAACCATCCTTCTTTCTCACAAACAACACCGGGGCTCCCCACGGTGATGTACTAGGCCTAATAAAGCCCTTTTCAAGCAAATCTTTCAATTGCTCCTTCAATTCCTTCAACTCCGCAGGTGCCATCCTATAAGGAGGAATAGATATTGGCTGAGTGTCTTACAATAGGTCAATAGCAAAATCGATCTCCCTCTCCGGGGGAATGCCTGGAAGCTCATCTGAAAATACTTCTGAAAACTCATTAACCACAGGAACAGACTGGAAAGTCGGCGACTCTACTTGCACATCTTGAACTCGAATTAGGTGAAAAATATACCCTTTTCTGATCATCTTCTCTGCCTTAAGGTAGGAAATAAACCTGCCCCTCGGCGAAACAGCATTACCCTTCCACTCTAGGACTGGCTCGCCGGGAAATTGAAATCGAACTATCTTTGTTCTGCAATCAACATTAGCATAACAGGAAGCCAACCAATCCATTCCCATGATAACGTCAAAATCAATCATATCTAGCTCAATCAAATCCACTACAGTGTGGCAGTCACAAACTATAATGACACAACCCCGATATACTCGCCTAGCTATAGTTATGACTGGATCACCAACTGGCGTAGACACCTCAAATGGTTTAATCGACTCAGGCTCTATCCCAAACTTACCAACGACAAGTGGAGTAATATATGATAAAGTGGAACCTGGATCAATCAGTGCATAAACATCATGGGAGGAAACCAATAATATACCTGTAACAACATCAGGAGACGTCTCGCGGTCCTGTCTACCAGCCAATGCATACACGCGGTGCTGAGGACCGCTCGAGCTGGACGCTCCACTCCTCCCTCTACCTCGTCCTGTCGGTGACTGAAAAGCTTGCCCCGAAGGGCGCACTGCAGAAGAAGAACCAGCTATAGACCCTGTAGGCTGAACAGTGCCCATGCCACCTCCTAACGGATAATTCCTCATCATATGACCTGGTCGGCCACAAGAATAACAGGCATTCGGTCCCAATCGACACTACCTGACATGTAACCTACCACACTGGGCACACCGTGGTAAGGGTGGTATCATCTGTCCTGACTCTGGTCTGTACTGGGAGCCTGATGCTCTAGAACTCTGGGCCGCTCCGAAATAAAAAGACCGATCAAACCTCGAGCCTGAAAACCGCAGAGGTGCACTCCCTACCGAATGATACTGGGAATGCTGCTGCCTCTGTCCTCCCCTGGACTTACTTCCAATGTCAAAAGATCTAGCCTCTTACCATGGCCTCGGTCACGGTCATGCTCGCCCTCTCGACGCTTGCAATCTTCCGCATTCTCGCGCATACGCTCGTATACGGGAGATATCCATGCTGGCGTCGTAATGCAGCGGTCGTACAACATCTATGAAATGTGGGCCTAAACCACCACAAAACGGTGAACTTCGTCCTCCATCTCGCCCACCATGGCTGGGGCATATCTAGCCATAGAATCAAAATACACACAGTACTCTTGGACACTCATGCTGCCCTACTCAATACGTAGAAATTTGTCTGCTGGGGCTCGCTTGACCTCAGGAGGCAAATATTAGCGGATAAAAGCATCTGCGAACTCTCGCCAAATAGCTGGAGGAGCATTCTCTCCTCTAGATAACTCCTAAGTCTGATACCACTGCACTGCAATATCACACAGTCTATACAAAGCTAACTCCACCGACTCAACCTCACTTGCATGCATGACCCTCAAAATCCTCTGTATACCATCAATGAAATCCTAGGGATCCATATTCTGCTTTATCACTGAAAATTCTGGAGGATCTAACTCAAGGAAGGTCTTCACCCTCGAACTACCAGCCTCGCCGCCGAGCCCGAGCGGCTACTAGTCCGGTCAATAACCATAAAAGATCCCGCCCATCCCGGCCTCGGCGCATCCGGGCCGGAACCGGGACGGTGGCTGGAGACGGTGTATGCGATGTCTCAAATGGGCTCTCACTCTAATCTCATCCTGAGCCCTAGTGGCCTGTCGAGTACGGCTAGTGGCCTCTCCTGTGGCTTTTTTGCCTTTCTCGGCAGCTGTAGCTTTCTTAGGAGGCATTGCTGAAATCATAAAAATTCATTAGAAAGCGAACGCCTAACAGTGGCTCTATCTCACAATCTAGGCGAGAAAGAATGACATTATCCTAAATGTCCAGTAGCCTCCTGTTTATAAGCGTGGTGCACAACACTCCCATAAACAAGACTCTACTAGACACAGTCTGTAGACAACCCTAGGACGAAACTGCTCTGATACCACTTTTGTCACGACCCAACCCGATGAGCCGTGACGGGAGTCTGACCTCTAGCGCCCAAACACCCCTAATACTAATTTGAAACGTGCAGAACATCAATAGCCCATAAATGGCACAAACTCATCTCATAAAGAGGGAACATCTGAATTCTACACAATCTGCATATATATACACACAATATGTGGAAGAACAAAGGCAAGCCGGCTAGGCTGCTATATACACTGTATACAAAAGAATATAAGCCGACAAGGCAACATCGTCTAACTACTACATACAACTGTCTACAGACCTCTACCGGAATAAAGCTGTAGAAATGACGGGATTGGGCCCCATCATACCCCTCTATATACATCTCAAAAGAATGGCCTACCAAAATAGACTACAACTCTGGATTGAATGGAGTGCACTGATCGCTGCTGGATAAGGGTCCTACTAAGCTGGACCACCTCCCTGTCTACCTGTACCTGCGAGCATGAATGCAGCCCCCCGAGCAACTGGGAGTCAGTACGGATAATGTACTGAATATGTAAGGCATAAAGACAACATGTATATATTATAGAAATCATGAATAAAATCTGAACTCATAAGCTGGAATGACTATCTGCATGAATCTGTATGAACTAGTATCTGTCTGCCTCTGACTAAATCTGTATGTCGGAAGACATGGACATGCATATATATATATATATATATATATATATATATATATATATATATATATATATATATATATATATATATATATATATATATATATATATATCTAGGAGGTACACACCTCATTGTCACATCACAGGCCACACCTTCACCCCCTGTCAAGTGTGCCTTTCTCATGTATATACTCCAACATCATAGGTCACTCCTGGACCACTCATAGGCCACACCTTCACCCCCTGTCAAGCGTGCCTTTCACATATACAACGTAATATCATAGGTCACACCTCCACCCCCTGTCAAGTGCGCCTCTCACTCATACCCCTGAGAACTGGAAGTGAATGCGTAATACAAGTAAAACTGAACGACAGGATTCTCAAACAATAAAATGATAATTTGCCTCTCATGGGCCTTACTGAACTCATACTACTAGGACAGGAAATCATAAGATCTGTATATGGGAAAAATACCATAGCTGGGGTACGGGGACATCAAAACTGTATTTCTCTTAGTACTTATGAGAATAGAGTAATATGGAAACTCTCTTACTCATTTATCGGTTCGTATCATGGGATCATGCCAAAAAAAAGAAGGAATAACCTTAACATACCTTGATGTATATCAAATCGCCCAACTTCTACTTCTTGAACTCATCAATCTATAATTAAGATAACATAGGCCTTAATTAGGCTATTCACCTTACTCACTAATCATCATAATTACAAAAGAGCTTAACAACTATGGACAACATATCCTTTGAAAACGTAGAAAACCCTCAACTCCTAATTCCATCCAATCTCAACTACAATATCAAGGATAACATTAATGGCGACACTTCTCATAACAAAATATACCCAAACACATCCCTCAATCATCTCTTAACATAACCCCAAAAGCACTATTTAACCTTTCATTGACTTATCACTTTCATAGCTATCTTCTCTTCACATGAACCACCAAAACTCTTAGTAACTAACTTAATACACGGGTAAAAATCATTTACATACCTTGAGGGTCAAGAATCCCAAGAATCACTTTAACTTCAACTTCCTAAGCTTCCCATTCTTGGAGAAACCCTAGAACCAACCTTCTTCTTCACAAGCTCGGGTTTACGGGGTCCGGGTCTTGTCAAATCTTCACTACTATGCCATAAATGTTGGGAGAGCACAATATTAGGGTTTTATAATCTGGGAATGAGAGAAATAAGATATAAATTCGTGGACCACGTATTTATACTCGGAGAATTAACTGCTTCAGTGGTCCGGTTCGATGAGCGGGTCGACGGTCGGTCCACGTGCTCGTCGACCTGCACCTGCAGAATGCAGGGCTGCAGGGTACCATTGTACGCGGGGTAGGACACTTTCTATCTCCAAAACTCGGGCTCGGATCTCGATTCCTAAGGCATACCCAATTAGAAAACCATAAGTTCTACCACTACTAATACGAGGGGTGTAATAGATTAGAATCAATCATGAGGCTTTGAAACATATTAGAGTCCAAAATAAGCTTAACAAGAGGCATGCCGAGTGGATAGAATTTAGTGAGTCTTTTCCTTATGTGATTAATTATAAGAAAGGCAAAGAGAACATTGTGGAGGATGCTTTATCTAGAAGATATGCATTGATGAATGGGTTTTGAGATTTTGAAGGAGTTATATCCTAGTGATGTTGATTTTGGGAAAGTCTTTGGATTGTGTCAAGTAAGCTTGAGTGGGTGTTTGAAAGTTGTTAAGGAGGGTAATGAAGCTAGAACTCTTAGGTTTGAGTTGAAAGAGGGCTATTTGTTTAGGAATGGAAAACTTTGTGTACCTATGTCTTCATAAAGAGAGTTGTTGGTGAAAGAGGCTCACAATGGAGGCTTGATGGGTCATTTGGGTGTGTCAAAAACCTTAACTATTCTTAGTGAACATTTCTTTTGGCCTAATATGATAAGAGATATGAAAAAAAAATTGTGCTAGGTGTTTGGATTGTAAGCATGCAAAATCTTGTACCCAACCCCATGGCTTGTATACCCCTTTGCCTATTCCTAGTGGTCCTTGGCTAGATATTTCCTTGGATTTTGTTGTTGGCCTCCCTAGAACTAGAAATGGTAGGGATAGCATCTTTTTTGTTGTGGATAGATTTTCTAAAATGGCTCACTTTATTGCTTGTCATAAAGTGATGATGTTATGTCCCGTAATTTGTACATTGGGACAATCCGAGATAACCACGATAAGTTAGGGATAAGACTATTTCGGGATACGAAGTTGAGAATTTTTGACACCCGATTTTATTTTAAGGCATAAGTTGCTTATGATTTCATATGCATGGAGTATTAAGGAAAATTTGGGGTGAAAAGTGAATTATGGAAAGTTATTAAATTTTCATGAAATGGCCAAGTTTGGCCGTGTGGCATGGTGTGGGACCCACCCTTGGTTGGCCAAATTTGACTAGTCAAGCTATGAAGGGTGCATGTGATCACTTTACAATTGGAGGGACTAGAAGTGACAAAAAATGATTCTTAAGGGGGCCATGTGGCTGGCCACCATGGTGTGGGCCAAGGGCCGCATGGTTGGTTAATATATGGAAACAAAAGATGACTAAGTCATCATTTTTATCAGCTTCAACACCTAGAAAATTCAAGAGACTTGGAGAGCACAAAGATAAGGCCATTCGGCCATGACTCGAAAAAATTGAAGCCCAAAAATCCTCTTCAAAAAAATTATTTCTTCTAGGTTTTCTACTGATTGGAAGGTCCTAATCAACATGGAGTGGTTGTTGGAGAAATTAAACCGTTCATTGTTGCAAATCACCAAGCTTAGCCGAGAGAAGAGTGGGGTGAAGAAGGTAAGGTTCAATCTTTATTTTCATATGTTATGCATGGTTTGTGTATGTTGTAGAGTGTGGAAATGAATGAAATTCATGAAAATATGGATGATGGTGTGTGGCCGTGTGATGGGCTATTTTGGGTGGGACAAGATGAACTAATTTTATTTGGTGTTTTAGTTGATGATTGTTGTGGATTATATGATGAAAATGAATGTTTAATGATCCAAGTTGAAATGGTAACCATGTGGGCTTATTTGGGTGTTAATGTGATTTTAATGCAATCTATTGTAGTCATGAAAATGAAGTTGTTAACACGTAGATTGTTGGTGTAGTATATGAATTTGGAAGAAAGAAATGTGTTGTCGTTGTTCTTATGGAATTTGAGAGGTTTCGGGTGATGTTGCCCATTGGTTGGATTGCTTGAAATATTGTGTGAATTGTTTAAAGTGTTCATAAATATTGTTTGGAAGGTTGCGAATTAATATTTGAATGCATAAGCATTGGTGTTGGATTGATCATATGTGGTTAATTTAAATATAAATGGAATGTTGTCGAATTATGTAGAAAAGAGTTATTGACGTTAGAATGCATTCTGAATTGATTGTTGATGTTGTTAGTATGGTTGTTGGGATTGTTGTTGAAGATTTGGCCGAGTTGAATTCTCGGGGTTGTTGAATTCTACAGGAAATGTCGCCCAAATTTCTCGTAGAAAAAGTGCTAGCCTAGAATTGAATTCCGAGTGCCTATGGCTAATGTTTGGTATCTAATGATGTTGTTGTAGATTTGGGAAGCCAAGACTTAAATTTGGATTAGCTTAGGAAGCGGACAAGGTATGTTAAGCTAACCACTTCTTTCTTTTGGCATGTCTTAGTTGTAATTAGGCTATGATACGAGTCTCGGGTAACTCCATTCCTAAGATCCGAGCACGTATACGATTCTTCTTCACTCCTTGATGGTCACGTTCTTAATATGGTCAAATTATGGCTTTTAAGTCTTTTGTACAGTTGGATTTCAAAAGTTGCATAAAGAAAGTTATTTTTAAAGGATTCCATAATTACGAACGACTGTAACTTTCATAGACGAGCTCGGATCGCTTCGAAACGTTCGTAGGAGATTCTATAATGAATAAGGTTTCCAACTTTCATAGATGGACTCGGATTGGTTTGATACTCGTCCGTGGGCCCCGAGACTTTCCTTTGTGTAATGCTAACGACCCTTGAAGGGATTCAGTGTGACTATCGTCTTAACTCTCGAGCGTCGATCACTTACTTCTCTATCGAGTTTGTAATGACGATTATGCCCCTAATTTCCATAAGCTATTTCATATGGTTGGATGCGTATCTATGAGTCCTAATGTCCTATTTGATACATTTTCGAACGACACTCGGAAGAAACTTGATTTGACTATCGACTTGGTTTTTAAATGATGGTTCACTTTGATTACTATATCGAGTCTTTGAAAATGTTTTAAACTGCATATAGTTGCTCACGACTCTGCTCGTGCATATGGTTGTTACCTCTTTCACCGAGTCCCGGGCCGATTATGTATCGTGCGCACTGTGTTATTTTCCGGTGTGATGCTGTGTTACGGTTCACCGAGCTCATCGCTAGAGGGCCAGGTTCCGTTTATATTTGGTGCTATGCTGTGTTATGGCGTTATGGTGTGCTATGATGTGTTATGGGGATATGTCGGGTTACGGAGATATGAAACCTTCGTGTGACGATCGTGTTATGGCGCCAACGACGGCGGGCGACCATATTCTAAGAGCCCCATGCATGATTTATGTTTTTATGAGTAAGCATATTTATATTCGGACATTGCATTTACCTTCTCGTACTTCGGTTTTGATTATGATCCCGTTTACTATATTCCATGCTTTGCATACTCGCATACATATTCGCACCGACCCCCTTTCTTCGGGGTCGCGTTTCATGCCGCGCGGTACGTATACTTATTTGGGTGATCCACCACTTAGGATTCCCGTTCGAAATGTCTTGGAGCGCTCCCTTGTTCTGGAGCCTATACTTTGATCCAGATTCTGTTATTGTATATGTGCATATGTTTACTCACGGGTACGGCGTGGCCCTTTCCCGTCATATGATTCTGTTATTACTCGTAGAGGTCTGTAGACATATGTGTGGGTTGTGGGTAGTCACTATTCAGTTATGTCTGTGTGATTTGTGTTTTGGACGTCCCCTATATTCGATAGCCTTTTACCGGCTTATATGTGATATCATTTGCGATGCCGATATGTATATATGTATTCGCGACGAGATTTTGGGGGCGACGGTTCACTTCTTTGTATGTATAAGATATATTATGCCGGCTATGATCCGATGTCGACTATTGTATATGTATAATTCGTTTTACGCTCGGTTATGGTTAGCGGTGCGTACGGGTGCCCGGCTCGGGCACTAGTCATGGCTGCGGGGTTGGGTCGTGACAAAAGTGGTATCGAGCAGTTCGTCCTCGAATTGTCTACGACCGTGTCCGGCGAGTCTTGTTTATGGTGTGAAGCCGGCCACACTCATAAACGGAGGGGCGGGGCATTTAGGAATCGTTGACCCTTTTTCTGTCTTAGATCGTGCGATAGAGCCAAGTCATAGGAAATGAGATTCTTCGTACTAACTTTTCATTTCAGCAGAAGGACGACCTCGACAGAAGAAAGCGATTGACGATATTGGAAGTTACAAAGCACGCAGGTAAGCTAAGGTACGAAAGGTATATGTCAAATAAGGTATTGAAGTATGATCGAAATGTAAAGTTGGAAACCGAAAGGGAAAGTAAATAGGAAAGTGTAACAGGTGTGGTTCGAGTTGGACCTACGAGGTAAGCCCATCATTTTCATACTGATGTTGATATCGGGAGCCCTGTGTGGCTACGATATGATATGATATATATATATAGGTGTTGGCCCGATGAGGCATTGTTGGTATTTCCTGCGTGCAGGTTTTGAGATAGTAAGAAATATAGAGGAAACTCTGCCGCAATTTTCCCAGAAATAAGCAGAGGATGAGATATGGGTTTGTGATATGCCTTGAAAGGTCGTGTCAATAGTAAGGATAGAATTTGACTAAGTTGCAAGTACGGTTGACCTTGATAAATAAGTTAACTACTGAATTGGCGGTAATAGTAATTAGGAGGTCAGTGTCGATATGGTAAAAAGAATTTGGAAAGGGCTTGTTATATTAAGGGATGAGTTAGAAGAGGTTGGCAAATCTTGATAGAGTGTTATATTAAGGTACCAACTGAATTGATAACCACGGATAAATTATGACGAGATTACAGTTAGAAGAAATAATAGTATGATTGAGACAAGAGTACAGAAAAAGGAGAGAAAAAGAATTGTGACGGGTATGAATGTGTTGATAATACAGCTTGTGAGATCTTAAGGATAAGATTGATCACGAACAGGATGTTATGTGAACATAATAAGGATTGTTATGAAAATGAGCAAAGCCTAAGCAAGGAAGTGATTAAAAAAAAATGACATGATCTACGTGACTAAAGTATAAGGGTGAGCTATTGGAAAAAAAAAGAAAAGAAGAAGAAAGAGGCAATTTATGAAGTTCTTCTATAGGGAAAGTTCCGGATAGAGGTTGTGAGATAAAGGAAATGATAGCGAGCACAAAGAAGAAGGGGTTAATTGGAAGAAGGAAATGAAAAGAAAAGCGGGCGAGATAACAGTGCAGTAATAAAGTATGACATGTATAGCCAAGGACACGAGTAATATCAGTGACGGAACTGTGAAAGACCAAACTATAAAAAAGTGAGCGACGGGGTAGAATGAGTGTTAGGAAATGACTGGTATGATAAGAACAAATAGGGATGAACAGGATATGATTTGGAAACGAGAAAGGGATTATGTAGGAGTAATATTTTCCGAAAATGTAGCGGTATTATAAAGCTCCTCGTGCGTAGAAAAGGATGGACATAGACTGGGGAAATATGGTAAGGGAATACATAGAAGCCTGTGTTGGGTACACCGTAAGGGTAAAAAGGCATAAAGCATAAAATATAAAAGGGAGCGTGCACGCGATTTCACTTTGGAAATAATGAGATCTTTAAGCGACAAAGATGGTAGGCTTAAGGAACCGGTGGTGCAATATAATTTCACCAAAAGAAACAGGTGATGTAGGTTGAGGTAAAAATACTACTTCGAGAAAACTTTGGACACTTATCGTCGGAATATAAGTGCCGCCTAACTGAGAATTTGGAATGCCCACAAGTATTAAAGAATTATTGGGTGAAGTACGAGACCCTTTCTAATTCGGCGGGAGATGTGTTATGAGAACGCTTTGAAGCCTGTCAAGACTCCAACTTACTCCAGATTATGTGCTGAAGGTCATGCGACGAGGTTGACGCGATCATATTGACATTAGGATGTCGCATTTCATCAGAGTCCCAAAGTTAAGCGTGCTGGAGTGGGAGCAATTTTAGGATGGGTGACCCCCTGAGAAGTTTACTAAAAGTCTTATAGAGCTGGGCATAGGAAAGATAAATGGGAAGCTGGGGTAGCCTAAGAGAAATCCGAACATACAGAGTGGGCAGAATCCCTATGAGGTCACGTGGGACGAGGCATCGAACCTAAAAAAAAGAAAGAAGGTGCATTACAGCTTTAGAATCAGGGTAAGTTGAATAGTGTTGGAAATATTTTATGAATAAGATGGTAGCGATTATGTATACGTATGTATATGATATCCCATACATGTCTATTGTGAATCCCAAAGAATCGACGTTGAGGCATATTGGAAGGCATTAATCGACGGGGGTAAGGAAGTTCAAGTGAAAGAAAATAAAAATGGCACAAATGTTATAAGGCAAGCCGATGCTTTGTTTTCGCTACGAGTTGAGCTTGGAAGGTTCTAAGATAATGATATTTGGGAAAGAAAGAAAGTAAGTAGACGGTAGGTAAGGTGACCAAAATGTCGAGAGAGCGAAAGAGTAAAGCACGGCGCGATTTGAATAGAAATGTGAGGGTAGGCGTGTGGGAAAGATGGAGTGTGATGGTATGGAACCAAAGAGGATTGTGTAGAATTGCAGGATAGACTTCGATAAGTGGAACGAAAGAATAATGACCACAACGAAAAATGAGAAGTAAAGGAAAGAAAGATTAGGCCGTGCAACGAATGTGCTAAGAGATTTCTAACTTCCGAAGAATAAGTGCCGAAGGCGACGGATATCTAAAAACTATTGGTGTATTAGGACCCCTTAATAAGGGGGGGAGAACATATTGAACTTGAAAGAGGTTATGGCGTTCTTATGCCCCAGAAGGGGAAATTCATTAACTTGGAGCCAGAGATCGAAACACAAGGGAATCAAAAACTCATATACCTGTGTCATGAGAGAATCGAAAGGGAGTAAAAAAAATTTCTGTAGCCCTATGTTTTTTTTGGGGTTGTATGGTAAGATTTGAGGGACAAAGGTTAAAGAAATAGTTGTGGCAAAAAAAAAAAACTAAAGGAAAAGTTGCGGCAAGAGCCCAAGGATTTAGTTTGAACTCGAATTACGAGTTGCCATAAGTGTAGTTGCACTGTGAAGGGTAACGAAGGGTCCAGAACCACTACGTACAAATATACTTTGGATTGACGGAAGTAGTCCTGCGAAAGAACTAGGAGAAATAGTTTAAAGGACATAACCATTATACCCACTAGCAACAAAGTCATGTTGGGTGAGTACTCGGAATGTAAAGGTAAAATGGTGACAAGGTTATAAGGACTAATGACGTTGACCATGGAACCACAAGTGAGTCCTAGCACAGTATGTCCCACTCGTACTAACGATATCCTCCCAGACGGGCGAGCGTACTATTCGTACGTTAAGGGATATGTTGCGGGCTGTATTATAAATTTTAGATATAGTGAGATGATCGTTTTTCCACTTGTTGAGATCGCTTAAAATAATAACTACCATTCTAGCATCCAGATGGCCGTATAAGGCTTCGTGTGGCAGGAAGTACAGGTCACCGATTAGCCACTTCGATGTGGGCGAAACTAAGTTAATTGGGCCAGATATGATTCAGCAAGTAGTTGACAAGGTGAAACTCATTCGGGAGCGGTTATTAGCAGCTCGGAGGCAACAGAAGTCATATGCAGATACTCGACGTCGACACCTAGAGTTCCAGGTCGACGATTGGGTATCTCTGAAAGTGTCACCCTTAAAGGGTGTTATGAGATTCGGCAAAGGGGAAGCTAAGCCGGGGTATATGGGACTTTACCAGGTCGTCAGTAGAGTGGGCGAGGTTGCCTATGAATTAGACCTACCACATGATGTGAGGGCAGCCTATAGTCATACCGGGTCATCAAGTGAGAAGATTGTGTGCCAACAACATAACTTCCGTTAAGGTGTTATGGCAGAACAATGTCAGGGAAGAAATAAAGAATACGTATCCCTACTTATACCTTATGTCTTCAGGTAATCCAAATTCCCGGATGGGTTATGTTGATTGACTAATGAATCATGTGACAGCTATAAAAGAAACTCCCCCGAAATGCCTATAAGACCCTATAAGACAAGTTTAACATTCGAGGACGAATGTTCTAAAGGGGGGGAGGATGTTATGTCCCGTAATTTGTACATTGGGACAATCCGAGATAACCACGATAAGTTAGGGATAAGACTATTCTGGGATACGAAGTTGAGAATTTTTGACACCCGATTTTATTTTAAGGCATAAGTTGCTTATGATTTCATGGGCATGGAATATTAAGGAAAATTTGGGGTGAAAAGTGAATTATGGAAAGTTATTAAATTTTCATGAAATGGCCAAGTTTGTCCGTGTGGCATGGTGTGGGACCCACCCTTGGTTGGCCAAATTTGACTAGTCAAGCTATGAAGGGTGCATGTGATCACTTTACAATTGGAGGGACTAGAAGTGACAAAAAATGATTCTTAAGGGGGCCATGTGGCCGGCCACCATGGTGTGGGCCAAGGGCCACATGGTTGGTTAATATATGGAAACAAAAGATGACTAAATCATCATTTTTATCATCTTCAACACCTAGAAAATTCAAGAGACTTGGAGAGCACAAAGATAAGGCCATTCGGCCATGACACCAAAAAATTGAAGCCCAAAAATCCTCTTCAAAAAAATTATTTCTTCTAGGTTTTCTACTAATTGGAAGGTCCTAATCAACATGGAGTGGTTGTTGGAGAAATTAAACCGTTCGTTGTTGCAAATCACCAAGCTTAGTCGAGAGAAGAGTGGGGTGAAGAAGGTAAGGTTCAATCTTTATTTTCATATGTTATGCATGGTTTGTGTATGTTGTAGAGTGCAGAAATGAATGAAATTCATGAAAATATGGATGATGGTGTATGGCCGTGTGATGGGCTGTTTTGGGTGGGACAAGATGAACTAATTTTATTTGGTGTTTTAGTTGATGATTGTTGTGGATCATATGATGAAAATGAATGTTTAATGATCCAAGTTGAAATGGTAACCATGTGGGCTGATTTGGGTGTTAATGCGATTTTAATGCAATCTATTGTAGTCATGAAAATGAAGTTGTTAACACGTAGATTGTTGGTGGAGTATATGAATTTGGAAGAAAGAAATGTGTTGTCGTTGTTCTTATGGAATTTGAGAGGTTTCGGGTGATGTTGCCCATTGGTTGGATTGCTTGAAATATTGTGTGAATTGTTTAAAGTGTTCATGAATATTGTTTGGAAGGTTGCGGATTAATATTTGAATGCATAAGCATTGGTGTTGGCTTGATCATATGTGGTTAATTTAAATATAAATGGAATGTTGTCGAATTATGTAGAAAAGAGTTATTGACGTTAGAATGCATTCTGAATTGATTGTTGATGTTTTTAGTATGGTTGTTAGGATTGTTGTTGAAGATTTGGCCGAGTTGAATTCTCGGGGTTGTTGAATTTACAGGGGAAATGCTGCCCAAATTTCTGTAGAAAAAGTGCTAGCCTAGAATTGAATTCCGGAGTGCCTATGGCTAATGTTTCGTATCTAATGATGTTGTTGTAGATTTGGGAAGCCAAGACTTAAATTTGGATTAGCTTAGGAAGCGGACAAGGTATGTTAAGCTAACCCTTCTTTCTTTTGGCATGTCTTAGTTGTAATTAGGCTATGATACGAGTCTCGGGGTAACTCCATTCCTAAGATCCGAGCACGTATACGATTCTTCTTCACTCCTTGATGCTCACGTTCTTAATATGGTCAAATTATGGCTTTTAAGTCTTTTGTACAGTTGGATTTCAAAAGTTGCATAAAGGATGTTGTTTTTAAAGGATTCCATAACTCGAACGACTGTAACTTTCATAGACGAGCTCGGATCGCTTCGAAACGTTCGTAGGAGATTCTATAATGAATAAGGTCTCCAACTTTCATAGATGGACTCAGATTGGTTTGATACTCGTCCGTGGGCCCCGAGACTTTCCTTTGTGTAATGCTAACGACCCTTGAAGGGATTCAGTGTGACTATCATCTTAACTCTCGAGCGTCGATCACTTACCTCTCTGTCGAGTTTGTAATGACGATTATGCCCCTAATTTCCATAAGCTATTTCATATGGTTGGATGTGTATCTATGAGTCCTAATGTCCTATTTGATACATTTTCGACGACACCCGGAAGAAACTTGATTTGACTATCGACTTGGTTTTTAAATGATGGTTCACTTTGATTACTATATCGAGTCTTTGAAAATATTTTAAACTGCATATAGTTGCTCACGACTCTAGCTCGTGCATATGGTTGTTACCTCTTTCACCGAGTCCCGGCCGATTATGTATCGTGCGCACCGTGTTATTTTCCTGTATGTGATGCTGTGTTACTTCCCCCGAGCCCCTCGCTAGAGGGCCAGTTCCGTTTATATTTGGTGTTATCGTGTTATGGCGTTATGGTGTGCTATGATGTGTTACGGGGATATGTCGGGTTACGGAGATATGAAACCTTCGGTGTGATCTTTGTGTTATGGTGCCAACGACGGGCGGGCGACCATATTCTAAGAGCCCCATGCATGATTTATGTTTTTATGAGTAAGCATTTTTATATTCTGGACATTGCATTTACCTTCTGTACTTCTGGTTTTGATTATGATCCTTTTTACTATATTCCATGCTTTGCATACTTAGTACATATTCCGTACTGACCCTCTTTCTTGGGGTCGCGCGTTTCATGCCGCGTGTGTACAAATACTTATTTGGGTGATCCACCACTTAGATTCTGTTCAAATTGTCTTGGAGCGCTCCCTTGTTCGAGCCTATACTTTGATCCGCATTCTGTTATTGTATATGTGCATATGTTTACTCACGGGTACGGCGGGGCCCTGTCCCGTCATATGATTTTGTTATTACTCGTAGAGGTCTGTAGACATATGTGTGGGTTGTGGGTAGTCACTATTCAGTTATGTCTGTGTGATTTGTGTTTTGGACGCCCCCCCGTATTCTGATAGCCTTGCTGGCTTATATGTGATATCATTTGCTGACAGCGATATGTATATATGTATTCGCGACAGATTTTGGGGGCGACGGTTCACTTCTTTGTATGTATAAGATCTGATTATGCCAGCTATGATCTGATGTCTGACTATTGTATATGTATAATCTGTTTGTACGCTGGTTATGGTTAGCGGGTGCGTCTGGGTGCCCAGCGGGCACTAGTCACGGCCTATGGGGTTGGGTCGTGACAGATGATGCATCTCATGTTGCTACTTTATTTGTTCATAATGTGATGAAATTGAATGGTGTTCCCCAAACAATTGTTAGTGATAGGGATTCAAAGTTTCTTAGCTATTTTTGGAGGTGTTTGTGGGGAAATTTGGGAACCAAGTTGCTATTTTCTACTTCTTGTCATCCTTAAATGGATGGTCAAACCGGGGTGGTTAATAGAACCTTAGGTAACATACTTAGAGCTATGGTTAAAGGGAAGTTATTGGGAGGATCAATTGTCATTAATTGAGTTTGCATATAATAGAACTATTCGTAGATCTATTGGTATAACTTCTTTTGAGTGTGTTTATGGATTTAATCCCTTGACTCCATTAGATTTAACTCCTTTACCTAAAGATGTTATTGTGAGTATAGATGCAAAAGCTAAGGGAAAAGTTATGAAGAGCATCCATGAGAAGGTAAGAATGAAAATTGAGAAGGCCAACAACGATGCAACCAAAAGAGCCAACAAGGAACGAAAAAGAGTCACCTTTGCACCCGGTGATTAGGTATGGGTTAATTTTAGGAAGGAAAGATTTCCAAGCAAAAGGAAGAACAAGCTTATGCCAAGAGGAGACGGACCCTTTAACGTGCTTGAAAAGATCGGAGATAATGCTTACAAAGTACAAAGTGGACCTACCAAGTAAGTATTTGGTCCATAATGTTTTCAATGTTAGTGATTTATCGCTTGTTGATGTAGATGTGGCAAATTCAAGGACGAATTCTTTTAAAGAAGGGGAGAGTGATGTGGATCAAAGTTATACTACTTCAAGAAGGTACTTCACAAGGACCCAAGCTAAGGACCTTCAAACATTGCAAGCTTTATGGCTGAAGATGGAACCTATGGAAGGATCCAACATGGAAGAATTGAATATATTTAATATATTAAGTGTTCTACCATTTTAATTTTCTTGTAACTTTAATGAAGGGAAATTAGGTCTTTCTTTACTACTTTTAGCCCTTTGTATAAATAGTAGAATATTAGGTTTCATGACTAGTTTTTGACATATTATGAGTTGTGCCTCTTGTGATAGCTTTAGAAACCCTTTGTTGAATTTCAAAATTTGCCCTAGAGTTTCCAAGTAAGGTTACTACCTTCTTGAGGATTCTAATAGATTAGGTGCTCTTGATTCCCATTTAAGTGGTGTTTTGGTTAGTTTCTCCATTACATGTTTTAATTGTTTGAATTTAGTTGTGTCTATATTTCTTTAATTTCTACCTTCCCATTGTTATCTTGTTCTTGTTTTCTTGTTTCACATCATAGAGGCAACTCGTCAATGGCTATTTTCTTTTTCTATTGGCACAATATATAAAAGATCTTGTTTGGTGTGATGTAACAAAGATGGATGCTTGCTACTTATTACTTGGGTGACCATGGGTGTATGATAAGAGTTCGAAATATGATGAATATCATAAAACCTATTCCTTTACATAGGATGGACGAAAAATTAAGTTGGTTCCCTTGAATCCAGAAGATGTTGCTAAAAACTCCAAGTATGTTGATGATTCTTTTGTGACCAAATTACAAATCATTGGTCCCATAAATGTGGAACAACAAAAGGAGGAGAATGCATTGGACCTACAAGTTGAGGATTTACCTCCAAAGTTTGATGAGGATCCATTGGAGCATCCAACTATTTGTGTGATTGAGTTTCTACCTTTAAGAGATTTCAAAGAGAATACATATTTTGTTTCTTACTCCACACCAACCAAAGCAGCGTATTGCATAGGACCAATAGTCTATGAAGATTTGGAAGAGAAAAAGGATGAGTTGCAGAAAAAGGAGTCTATGAATGAGAGTATAATCTATGGTGTAGTTCGGGCAAGAATAATTTCTCAAAAAGATGAATCTTTGCAAGAATGTGTAGTTTTAAGATCTATCAACTTGATTGAGGTTAATGGCTATCATCATGTCAAATATGGGTGCAGCAAAATCATCGAGGAGTTCCTAGGAATACATGATTTGAACTCCAACCTTGATCCAAATGTACATGAATTTGATATACATAAACGTTTTTATGGCACTAACTCATATTTTTTATGCAATCACCACATAAATATGGGACAATTCAAGATTCCTGCATATCAAAAGGAAATAAGTTTTGATCATGGCTTAAACATTGAAGATAAGTTTAAGATGATATGTTTGAGAAATCATGGTATCAAGTTACTACTAAGAAAGTGGGATTTAGTTCAGCAACATGCAAAGCTTTGTTGCAACATGGTGAAGCTCTATGACAAGCTAGAAAATGCAACTTAGAGCCTGGTGAGTATGGGTTTCCCAATTTTTTTGCTAATCTTTCACCGGTTATGGAGCCTTTAGACTCGAGGAAGAATCTTTGTCAACAAGGGGAGAATGATGAAAGATGAAGAAGATCAAGAAATCCAAGAAAACCAAGAAGCAAAAGATTGAAATTCAAGAAGAAGAAAGTATAAGAAGCTCATGTTTGAAGATTAATTTCATCCAAGAATGGAAATTCTTGTTTCTTAAATCCTTTTCTAAATAGGTGTCTTGTTTCTTGATTTTGTCATGACCCAGCTAGGGGCCATGATAAAAGCCGGCTACCGATACCAATACCACGTCATCTTGATCGTAATATTCGACCTATACACACATAAACTTCAAGGCTTGACTTATAATAAACCGCTCATGAATTACTTCCAGAACACTCATATATATACATATATATATATATATATATATATATATATACGTAGGCCCTCATGGCTATCAAAATGATATACACTGAGATGTCACCTATTAGCTGTAACCCACACGTATGTATCTACGAGCCTCTAACTGAAGTGCTGAATAAGAACGGGACAGGACCCCGTCATACCCGAATATATACACAAAAGAATACATCAAAACTGCACCTCCGGAATAAAGGGGTGCTCCTGTGTGTCAGCTGAATGTGCTCCTAAGGATCTGGGTCGTCCCTCTGTCTACCTGTGGGCATGAACACAACATCTAAAAGATAGGACGTCAGTATGAATAATGTACTGAGTATGTAAGGCATATATGATAACATGATAAGGAAATACAGAAACATAAGAAAAAGTAACAACGCAGGATCGCTTGCCTACGGAGGCGGATCATGCATGCTCACTTACATCATAATCAGCATCATGTCATGTATGCATACACATATATATAAACTATCTGAATCATATATCATCATTATCCCGCGTCCGGGACGATCATCTCAAGCCGCCCATTAGTGGTGCTGCCCGTGCCACGTAGACACGGTGTACAAGCCGCCCGCCTTAGCAGTGCTGCCCGACCATATAGGTACGGTGTAATTATCCTAATATGCTCAACATGAAACATGCATAGTGGTTCAAGTGGAAGCTGCAACTCTATCGGAGTGACGTAAGGTCGGTACCCTCCAATTTCATTATGGAATTTGAAAAGACATAGAAAAATGGAGAGAATTATGTCATAAGATTCATGCCTTATAAAGAAAGGGCTAGCCTCACATACATTTATATCTCCTTACTCTATCAACTAGATGACTCCTTCCCGGCTCGCGATTCTACATTTAAGAGAATTCATACTAAAATTAGATAATCGGCAATGTGCGCAAGCTTAAGCTAAATCAATTAAGAGCTAATAAAAATTGGGCAGCATTTTCCTTGTTTATACTACTTCCTCCATATAGAAAACAACTTCCAAACATCAATAACAATGCTACAATATCATTATCAATAGCTTTCATCAAACTATACACTTTCCAATTCTCATAATTCCACTTCAAAGTCATCCATATCCATGGCCAACACTCTACGTCGTATCCGTTTACACACAGTGCTTCTTCAACACTCACAATATTATTTACAACAAAACTATAGTCATATCATGCCAAGAACTATGATTCAATCCAAGTTGTCACTCATGAATACTACTATTCCCACATTTGAACCCCACTTTCTATCTTCTTCTATAATTCAAGTTTCTCAACCATCCAATCTTAATAGCATGAAATAATCATAAAACTCACCTTTGAGTGTGTAGGAACGGGTTTTGGTTGGAGTTGCTTCACTTGAGAAAACCACTTGTGATTCCAAAGGGATTTCTAACTTCCATAACCCTAGAAAGCTTTCATATACTTGATTTCCCTTGAATATTAGTGTTTGATCATTGGTTTCCCTTGATTTTATGTTGAAGAAGTGTATGGAATAGTCTAGAAGTTTGGAGAGAAGTGGAGAAGTGGAAAGAATGATAAAATAAGAGTGGGAACATGTATTTATACTTACAACTTGTCCAGTCCATCGGGTACTATACGGACCACTTATACGGTCCGTATAGCCATGTACGGTCCGTAAAAGTGTCCGCGGTTCACCACCATGGAAAAAATTCTTTTTGTTGGGTTATACGAACCCTTATAAGGTCCGTATAAAGTTATACGGTCCGTGTAAGGTGGCCGTGTAACTCACAGCTTTTTCGAAGTTGTTCTCGTCGTTTCGTTTGATCTCCAATCCTTATACAACCTTCTTAACACTTGTTTAATACTTCATTAATGATTTAAACATCCCTATAACTCTTCCTCAAGGCCTTACCAAACTATTCTTAACGCCATAATTTATGAAACCTTTCCTAAACCCTACTTATACTTCACTTGTCCTTATCAATCCTTATTTCATCAATTCATATGACTTCAAAATCTTAACGTATGCATTCTAAGACTACTAAATATCCTTTTTATAGTCTTAAGAACTTCATGTTATCCTTAAGCTCGCGTTGGTTCATTCACTACACGACGACATGAAATTTACAAGGTGTAACACTCTCCCCCCTTTTAAAACATTCGTCCTTGAATGTTAAGCTCTCGAGATTTTATAAAAATTTTGCCAGAGTTTCCCTTGTAATTTGGCACTACCATCCTGTCACAGCAACCCAAAATAACATAGTGTTATATCCCGTATTTTGGTACATTGGGATAATCCGAGTTAGTTATGATAAGTTAAGGACAAGGTTGTAATTTCTTCCGATTTTGTTAAAAATTGCATCGTTGCATA
>NW_026726665.1:0-39094 GCF_029784015.1 Lycium ferocissimum | reverse complement strand
ATGACGATGACCTAATGATATTATGAATGGTTACATATGTATATTACGAGGCTACGAATAATTCTTAAGAGAGTTGCAAGACGGGAAATAAGTTGGAAGTCGAGAATTATCTTCCGGGTATGTAAGTGCTCGTCCCTTTCTTTCAAAGGCATGATCTCTAGGTTACGATTTCATAAATGTTTCCATATTTTCCTTGTTATCAAAAGTTAAGAAATCTAATATTCCGAGGCATGATTTCCTTCTGATAATCGATAAATGTTTTCCAAAATATTCGTATCTTCCAAACCAAAGTGTTGTGATTGTGTAGCCCATATGATGGCAACGATAGGGAATGTTTTTCAATAACAATGATGATGTTAAAGATGAGAATGTTATTATGATGAAAATGATGAGGATGATTTCATGTTTAAAGGTTTCAAGTTTATGTTTTCGATGACGATATGAGAACGTTGAACTATTTCTTGATGTCTCAATTTTGTTCATGAATGATGACTATTTATTTTAAGATTCCAAAAGTACATGACTTGATGCCCTATGAGATTTATGGTCTTATTCTATATTTCCTCTTAGTTCTATCCTCCATTGATAGTCTCACCTTAAATCAATTGTTCCTTCAAGGTGAGACAAAGCGACGATAATTATTCCACAATATAATCGGAGGTTACCGACCTTACGTCACTCCGATCTGATTGTGGCCTTTGATTGGGCTCTTATGCATGCTTTATATATATGTATGTATTTTCTCACACCGCGCGCGCTATAGTCGGCCGGCCGACGTAGATGTGCACACCCATCATAGGTGGGCATGTTATGATATTGCCACGGACGCGGGAGGCCCGGACGCGGGCTAATGATGATAACACCGAGCCTTAAATGGCCGGGCATGATACTACTTATATATCACACCGAGCCTTAAATGGACGGGCATGTTACTTTCACACCGAGCCTTTATGGCCGGTCATGTTACTATGTATATGTATGAAATGTTTTTTTTTTTAAAAAGGCTAAGCATGCATGACATCCGCCTTATGATGCATCCAGATGTTCAGGTTATCTCTCTTACTCATTATTCTTCTCATATCTATATTATGATATTATTCATGCCTTACATACTCGGTACATTATTCGTCGACGTCCCTTTCTTATGGATGCGCGTTTCATGCCACGCAGTGTATACGGATGAGTAGAAGATATTGCTAGAAGATGTTCCGGTGGATTGGCGAGCTCCATTTCTTTCGGAGTGTTGCGAGTCGAGTATCTATGTTATGGTATATTAATTTATGTTAGAGACTTTGCAGATAGAGTCATGTATACAGTATGCCAGTCTTATAGGCGGCTATTTAAGCTGATGTATCCTTATACATTACTTTACAGATTTCATATGATTACAGTTTACTTGGTTTAAGAAAGATGAAAGGAATATTTTTCTAAAAAGCTTCCGTTATGCATTTCAATTCATGACCTGCAAGTCCAGTGAGATTAAGAGTATAACGAGAGCCAGTGGGTTCGCTCGACTCTAAGTAAGGGTCGGGTGCCCATCATACCCTATCAGGATCGGGGTGTGACACGATGGACCCACCAACGTATAGAGGTAATCATAACAAATAGCTATGCATAAAGTAAAATGGCCGAGGACGATAATTATATTTACAAAGCTAAAAATGAATTACAATATAGGGCCAAGCCCATAGTTATTATACTCGAAAAATAGCGGACAATTTATGCAAAACCCATCAATTACTAAATATAACACTTATCAGATCATCAAGACCAAAGACAGGCCCAGAATTGTGGCCCAAAACTATGTTCTTGTAAAAATTTCTAAGTGTGTCAGACTGTAATATTCATGATATACCACTGTTATAGAGAGCAAAACCCATGAAGGGCATAACACCGATACCATGTCAATATACACTATATACTCAACTAATATCGACTCTCAAATACCACACTTGGATCACATAGAAAACTTCAAATCTACCCAGCAAATGCCACGATTCCAAACTTAGGTATTTAGCTACTAATTAAGACTAAACCAACAATCAAAGGTTCTCTATAATACACAGTTTCAAGGCCAGTTATCAACATTTTTTTTTAAAAAAGTTATCAACACATTCAAAACAAAAGTGTCACAGGGTAATTCAACTAGCACACGAGGAAAAACCAAACAATTTCAAGCAAACAAGTTATACATGAGCCAAGTTCAAAACATTTTTGAAGAGGTATTACTGTAGGAAAGTGACATAGAGATGAATTATCACCTAAAACTATAACCAGCATATTGCAGATTCAAGCAAAAGTGAAACAGTACCAGTTTAGTCTCAATATGATTTTCAGTTTTGAGATTTTTCATATTACAATCAATAGGTTTTGAAAATTCATTTAGGCAGTCAATAGGTCCCAAAACAAGTCTCAAAATAAAGGTTTCAACTTGCATTTTTCCCCAGAAATACAAAGAGGTTGACAGGTTTAAAATGATGCACATATAGGGTCTCCAAACATAGGTTAAGACAAGTCACAAGCAACCCAACAATGCCAAATTCTGTGAAGTGTTTAGAGACCTTTAAATGATGCTTCAAATCTCAACTTGTTTTCAAATTGTCTTATTAAACTAGTGGAAGAAAATGACAGTTACACACATAGTCCTAAAGATCAATTTTCAGAAAAAGCCATTTATACAGATTTCAGATAGTTACAAATATGAACTAGGTAAATATGGGCAGTGGTTTCAAATGTAAGTCTAGACCTAAATGATCATAGAGGGGTCACACTCATAGACACAGCAATATCCATCAATAAAAGAAACAAGAGGGGCAAAATTATAATAGTTTCATATTCATTTCCCTAACCAGTTAAGTGTGCTGATTCAGACAACGTTCAAAGGAAGGATTTTCAGCAATATTATTGAAGTTCAGCGTAGAATCATATATCAGGCAAGAAGAGGAGAAAGCAGCCAAGTTAACAACAAGCAAATGCAGTGTAGCTTTTCAAACAAAAATATTTATAGCTTTCTTTTAAACTTCTATAATCAACACAACACACACATTTCAGAAAAAACAAGTTCACAGTCTTTGTACTTAATACCTCTCCAATCATATTTCAAGCAAGTTTAAAATTCCAACTGTCACAAAGGCAGTCAAAAGGAAGAAGCAAGATGGGCAAACAAACAAGTAGTCCAATTTAGTTTTGGAATTCTAGAAAACCTGTTCACATGAAGCACCAATACGAGATCTCTTCTTCTTTATAAAATCAGCTTTTGGTGTCAAAATCAAATTGTAATGCACACTTAAACTAACAGAAATGCCTTGTGGCCTCAGGTAAAGGGAATTCAAGTAAATAAAAGGAGATGAACCTTTTCAGAATCCTATTTTTTATCCTAGACATCCCTCAACACTAAATATTAGGTCAAAAGGCTAACTTGTCAAGAGCAGTTTTATAGACTAAGTTTTGCACTATTAGAGAGGGTTTATCTAGGTGCAGAGTCAAAATAATCATTCAAATGAAATCATGGAACACACAACCTATACATAATAGGCTCATATCTCGAGTTTTATAGTTTTTAGCCTATTAGTCAACAGAAATTTGTAATCAATGGTAAGCAGGAGTCAGACTCACAAGTTTTGAGTACAAATAGCTAATACTAGGTTCAATGTATACCTTAATCACTTAGCAAGAATCACAAAAGCAGTTTTACACAGGAAATAGTTTTACTCAACTTTACCTTTCCAGATTTGGAAAAATGAACAAAAAATGCAAACTTATAGCACATTTTCCAATCATGGTCTACTGGTTTTAAGCCAAAACAGATTTTCATCCTTTTAAAAACTTCAGTCTTAATTTTCTTCCAAAAATAGTAAAATTACTCTAAATAGTGTACAAGTTACAAATACTATCACACAAAGAGGTATTCCAAACTAGGTTGATTTTAAGAGGTCTAACAGTGTCTCAATAAGGCTAATAAGGGACATGTTCTATCTTAGGAAAGGTTTTAAGACAAATTTGTCACATTGAAGGTCACACAGCAAAGGCAGTTACAAACAGGAAATTCAACACTTCAAAGAATCTAGAAGGAACTCATAGAGGGTACATGGTACCTATCCTAGGATCATCAAGGCAAATAGAGATTAACACAGTTAAGACAACATAAAACAAGATGGACAATGCATACTTTGAGACTTATTTTGAAACAAAGGAGGACAAACTGAACTAGTAGGAGTGTCACATGGTTTTAAATAATTTCCTACTTAATTCCTAAGTGTTTAATTGTTAAAATTCCTAAGGCTGAGTGCTTTAAAACCAGTGATCAAGCCAAGTTGGTTTTGAGAACTCAAGCCATAAAACAAACAGTTTTGCACCAATTGTGACATACAAAGAAAGGAAAAACAACTTCTATAGTTCCAGGAATTACATTCAACTTTAACACTGGTTTAGACCTTTTACACTTATTTCTTGGAAAAAACACAATTCGATTTTGCAACTTCTTTATAACATAAATGACCTCAAACGGGACAAGTATTAAAACAAAGGGTATTTCTGGCCTACTTTATTTTTTAAACTTCCAAAGTTTCCAAACAAGAACAAATATGAAACTACACAGGCTTATAAGACCATAGTTTAGCAAAGACAGGTTCCAAAATATTAGGCTTAGTATTATTTAGTTAGGTCCATAATCTCAACAACTCCATAATCCACACAGAAGACTAACTTACAACCCTTTTCTTTTACTTATTTTGACAAAGTTAAAAGCTAATAAGGCATCCAAATTTCATTTTAAACTATAATTCATATGTAGATAGTTTTAAACTTCCAATCCCTAAACTATATCCCAGAAATAACATTTTACTTCTTAAAAAATCATTTTCTGATAAAACAAGAAGCTAACAGACTACAAATCAAGTTTAGAAATTTTAAAGTCAAAAGTGACTTGCAAATCCTATTTTCACACTCAAACTCACACAGGGCATTCAAGTTTTCACAAATTGCAGTTAAACTTTAAAAGAAGACTCCAGGATCTATTTTTAGAAAAAAACTTACTTATTTAAAATAGTTTTAACATCTTAGCAGTCATATTGTTCTAAAATGAATCAAGCTATTGAGACAAGTAAACACTCACTCAATAATGAAGGAAAGAAGTCACTTTTAATACTTGAGACTAAAACAGGTTCAAAGAGGCACATTTCTAGACTTAGCGGTGTTTTCAACTTAATCATATCTAGTTTCTCCAATCTAACTTATAATTTAAAAATATCGTACAAAGTTAAGAAGGTATAAGGTTATAAACCAAGTTCCAACCAACTAATGTTTCTTATCAAGAACTATAAAAAATGGCTAACTTAGATTAAAACTATCAACTTTACTAACTTATTGTCAAGAATCCTAACTTAAATTATCTTTTTTCTTCATTTTTATTAACTTAACCAACACAAAATTACTTAAAATTGTCTAATTTTAAACTTCCTAACTCATTTTTAAATTTCAAATAACAACAAAGGAAACAGAACACTTAATCACTAAAACAGAATCAAACTATTTTTTTCTAACTAACAAGCATCACAAATAATGGATAATCATAGTTTGAAATGAGAATTTACCTTTTGTTGGGGCAACCTAAAGATTAAAAGGGGATTGGTTCAACACTCCAAGCAACAAAAACCCTTCACAAATCCTCCAATCACCTTTCTTCTTATATTTTTATCTTTTCCTATATATTGTATTTTTGTATATCCTATAATATTAACTGTATAGCTAGTATATATGAAGCCTTAGTTTTTTTAGGGAATAAAAACTTGGACCCTTTTCTTGTGCTTCAACTTATTATTTATAGCCTCCATTGTATAGGAATCCTTAGGACGAAAATAAAGGACACCTGTCCTCCTATTTCCCCCCAAAAAATTGTCAAATTATACCTTATCATAATTTATTTTTTTAATTAAAGGCCACCATTAAGGTGGAATTTTATTGATAAAGAAAATATGTACACATCAATCCAGAAGAGATTGATCCAGCTAAAAGCAAAGAAAAGAAAATAAGAAAAGATCAATCCAACAAGATTGATCCAAATAAAATGAAAGCTTACCTTATCATAATTTCAAAATAAAGCAGATAGGAAAAAACAAAATCTAACTAACTTGTACCCCAAAATCCAATAAAATCCACAAAAAATTAGATAAGTACGAGGATAGTACATTTGCTAGCACAAATCACCATATGGCGCAATTCCAATGGTACAATTGTACCGAAATTGTACCAATGGGATAAAATCCCCACAATTCGTACACAATCGATGGACCTTCCTGAAAATTACCCTAGGTTCCCACATGAGTGCATGTGGTGCACAAGATGGCTAAGGACTCGAGGTCCCACCCATGGCAACCATCACGCATAGAAACCCGAGCAACATCCATGAGAAACAGGGTTCAAATGATGTAATTAACAAAAATTAAACGAAATGAAACCTGGTAATCATGAGAACACATGAAAGGGCATAAAAGCCCTCTCAATTTTGGTCAAAATGACCTGAAATTCGCCATGAAACACCACCAGAGGCACCAAAACCCCTAAATCGCCATATCGCCTCATTTGAGAGGTAAAGTGGGGTCGGGTAAACGAAATAAATTGGGGGGGGGGGGGGGTGAAAGTTTCCCCCTTTTTAAAAAAAAAACTCCCCCTCCTCTTTATTAAATATCAAAATAAGCCCCTCTATATTTAATTAAACTATTGAACATATATTATTAATGCATATATTGCCAAATATAATAATTATTTAGGCTAAATAAAAAATAAAACTCGTAAAGTTAAGATGCGAGCTTTAAAACGAGCCCAATATTGACATAGTTCTGAGCAATATTTTAAATATTAAAAATGCGATAAAAAATGAGCTGTAATTTGTACGTCGTTTTAATTAACAATTTTCCCGAATTAGATGGAGCGGGACGAAAGTAAATAACTCGTATCTCTCGCTGTTGTTAGTTTTTTTTTCCAGGAAATAATAATTAAGCGTTGTTTTGCTATTTTCTCAGGATTTTAAAATTTTAACCTTTTTAAGGGTGTATCCTTACTCCGACTTTGACTCGGGAAACTTGAAAACTAAAATACGCATCTTATGAGGTGAAAATTAGGTGTCAACACGGGTGTAGGAAGATTTTCCCTTCCAAAGTTCTCTAATGCCATAGTAGAGGCACCAGGCATCAACATAGGCAAAAGTGCATAGAAATCCGTTCCCTCCTCAGTGGGGACATAATACTCGGATTCGTCATCCGCATTGTTCCCTTGAAACTCGAGAAACATATCAAATGGGTTCTCCCCTTCTTCGGCCCCTATGTCGATAGGCTCTGTTTCTTCCATGTCCCGAGGCTCTTCCTCTTCCTCCTTTGGTTCTTCTTCTTCCTCCTCCATCTCTTATTCTTCAATGGGCTCGGGATCCTTTTCTTGGGGCTCTATTTCTTCTTGTGGGTCTGATGCAAACACCCACAGATTCGACCCGGCTCCTTGTTCCCCATTCGTCCCCTCCAGGGTTCCTTCTCTGGGTGTTACAGGCCTTCTCTCTAGTGGTATGTAGTTTAGCACCAATTCTCACCTCTTCAGGGAAATTTCCATAGTATTTACCTTCTAGTGGGTTCCCAACCATGCCCAGTAATCCGTCTACCTCCTCAATTTCTTTCCTATTTCCTGGAGGTGCTTTTCCATCTGCAGCACCTTGTCCCGCAGCATCTCAGTTGTCTCCCCTAAAGTTCGCGCTTCCTGCCCTCCTTGATTCGCCATCGTGTGTCAACCTTTTGTGGAGATAAATTTGGGTAAGTTTTAAGCCTAGTGGTTTTTCTTTTGGGTATTTAGTTTAGATCATCGGACCAATAGTACTCAAGCTTTGATATATGACCACACACATAGGAAATAGGCATGTGAAGCACGTAGCAAGAAATCATGTAATTTGCATATATTTATAATACTCGTGTTTCTTAGGCCTTTTTGAGTTAAGGCTTTCTTAATCGTTTGAAACATGTAAGTGCCATTTGTGAAGATAAACCATTGCCCCAAAAAAGTCATCATGATTTAATAAATAATAATAATATCTTCCCCGAAGGGATTACAAAAGTGATGATGAAGCCGACATGGGGCTTATAATAACAAAAGTAGTAATCAGGGAGGTCTTCCAGCGCCTGATGTTGAGGCTTAGCTTGTCCTGGCCTTCTTGACCCTTCAAAGGGTAGTCTGAATGCGAAGGCGTGTCTGATATAGCTCCATCTTGACAATCACTGGGTCTATTTCTTCCAAGATCCTAGACAAATGCTAGTCTATACCCTCCAGGCACTCTTTCATAGGCTCCTCTTCTTGGGCTTCTTGGGGAGGTGCGACCCCTAGTGTAAGTGCATGAGCTAAGTGTCCCAGTAGCCACGCATAATACCCTGGGTCACACTGTTACACGTCAAAATTTTTTTCGTTAATACACAGTGAATAGGCTAATGAGGAGTACGAAGTATACGATGTTTCCATAAGTAAAAACTAGCATTTGATGATTCTAAATAAGATTTGAAAGACATTCGAGTTAAGGAAAGAAAGTTGTTAAGGAAAGCGGGTTAAAAGTTGAGTGTGTTGGGCAAACTACGAGTATGGAATTAATGATGCCTTAAGGATGCTTTGGAGAAGAGTTACAACATCCCTTAGATTGCTAATGAAGTGATAAACAAGTGTCAAGAAGGTTCCATAAGGATAGGAGAACAAACGAAACGACGGGAACAACTTTGGCGAAGCAGTGAGTTCCACGACCACTTCACGGCCCATATAATATTCCACGGACCGTGGATGGGTCCGTGGAACTGCCAGCAGAGGAGGTGGCTGGCTGGTAATGAACCACGACCAGTTCCACGGCTAGCACTTGGTTCCACGGACCGTGGAACAGTCCGTGGAACTCCCAACGGGCTGAAATGTTCCAAGTTTATAAATGTGTTCCCACTTCAATTATTTCATTCCATACATCTCTCTCCACCTCTCTCAAAGCCTCTAGAACCTTCCATACACTTCAACCACATGAATCCAAGGAAAAATTGTGATCAACTTCATCAAACCAACAAGAATCAAGTGTATGAAACCTCATTAAAGCCATCTAAACCAAGAAATTCAAGAAAGGGTGAAATAGGGTTTTGGTGCAAGAGGTATATTATCATCCAAGGCTTGTTCCTTCATCATCTAAGGTATGTTTTATGGTATTTTCATGATGTTCGGAGTATTGTAAAGTTGAAACACGTTGGTGGTACAAAAATATATGAAATGGGTCATAAAGGAGACAATAGTGTTGTTGATGAATAGAAGTTTGGTTTGAGTTGTGGATATTGATATGTTGAGATTATGAATACATTATAAATGACATTAAGAACATGAAATAAGTATTTTATGTGAAAGAAGACGATAGTGAACTTGGGTCATGAATATGGAGAATTTGGAGTGAAATTTCTAAATGTGGATAATGCGAGTGGATGATGCTTATTGATTAGGATATTGTGATCGTTGTTATGAATGTTGAGGGTTGATATGGAATATGGCGGAAAGTAGTATAAACAAAGGAAACGCTGCCCAATTTTGTATAGCTTTAGTAAATACGCTCTCATAATTGTCTAACTAATGTTGATATGAATCACATTGAAGGTATTAACGAGTGCATTAAAAGAGGACGAGCAAACGATCGAGTAGTTAAACGACGAAGGTATGTAAGGCTCAACCTTTTCTTTCTAAGGCATGAATCTTATGGTATGAATTCTCCTATTTTTCTATGATCTCTCTACACATATGTATGTATCGGAAATGAGAAGTCTACGTTATAGAGAGCTCGCATGAGATGAAGTAAGAAGTATGAGATGAATATGATGATGAGCCGAGTCTAGAAATCCTAAAACTTATGATACAAGATTTCTACAAAGTTAATGATCTTCATACGACTCCTTGCTATTATTCAATGTTGATAGACCCATCTTAAAATGTTGGCCTCTTTTCCTTCAAGGCATGATCTTCCTCCGTCTTCATAAATCTCCCAAACTCCGAAGAACTAAGAGCCTACGTTCATAAATAGTCATACGAGAGAAAGATAAGAGATATACATTATGGGAACGATAGTAATGACGATGAGTCTACGACTATAGGAAGCTACACATGTGTAAGATAAAGAAGAGAGATAAGGCTCGGGCACGATAATTGACGATGACGAGTTAAATCTAAAAAGTCCTAGAGTGAGGAATGACGCCCACGAGGTCAATGACTCTAAGTATGATTCTATTGATGCTTCTTCTTAGGTACACTCACCTCAAAATGTTAGTCCCTTCAAGGTGAGATACGACGATATGATTACTCCATAATGTGATCGGGGTTCCACGACCCTACGTCACCCCGACATGACTATAAATGCCTATGAGTCCCCATATATGTTGTGATGTTATATGTATATGTACATGTACGTAATCGTCCCAAATTATGATGACGCCATGATACGCCTATAAGGTAATTAATAATTATAAATCTATGATATGTATGCTGATGCTAGCCTACAATGTACCTATAAAATGTATGTATACATGAATAAATGCTTTAATGACGTTAAGTTAAGATAAAGCCACGATATGTCTATGAAATGTATGGTAACGATAAACATATGTTATGTATGGTGACGAATGTATAGTATGTATAATGATGAGATTATGACATGAATGATGATGAATGTGTGATGTGTGTGATGACATGATTCCACCGTACCGAGAAAAGGGCGGACATGACCACCACCAGTGGGCTGCGTGCGACTACACCGTACCGAGAAAAGGCGGACATGATCACCATTTGGGGGCACGTACGATGGGTACCGGACGTGAACTAATGATGATGATGTGTGTATGGTATGTGTGCATGTATGATATGACTATGTATGTATGATATGATGATGCATATATGATATGATATGTATGATAATAACGTATATAATATAAGGTATGTATGATAAGACGAGGTACACGCCATGGTAGCTTATATGATATGCTATGTGTAATATATGTGTAACATGTATCCAGTCAAAGGTTATGTCCTCGTCCTGTGCCATTATGACTTCCCTATTATATTTATTTCATTCATGCTTTACATACTCAGTGCAATATTCGTACTGACGTCCTTTTCTTTAGACGCTGTATTCGTGCCCACAGGTAGACAGCGAGACGGTGCAGACCCGTAGGAGCTCTCAGCAGAGTTACAGGAGCCCTCCCTTATTTCGGAGGTGCTATTTCGAGACATTATTTTGTGTACATATTTTGGGCACGACGGGGTCCTGTCCCGTCCATATGTTCAGTGTTCTAGTAGAGGCTCGTAGATACACATGTGTGGGTAGTATGGTCCCATAGTGTTCATGTATATGTATATATATATAGGTACATGTATATCATTTTGATGGCCAAAGGGGCTCATATTTATAAAAGTAAATCTGTTTTAAATGAAAATCATTTTCTATGATTACAAATGATAAGAAATGTGAATGAAGGCAGGATAAGACATAGAATGAGTGGTGCTCGGTGGTCAGCCTCGGGTACCCGTCATGGCCCGTAGTTCGGGTCGTGACAAAAGTGGTATCAGAGCAGTTCATTCCTAGGAAGTGTCTACGAGCCGTGTCTAGTAGAGTCTTGTTTATGGTGTGTTGCGCGCCACGCTAATAAACAGGAGGCTACAGGGCATTTAGGAAAAATGACCATTTTCTTCTTATGAGATCGTGCGATAGAGCCATGTTATAAGATTTTCCCCTCTCTAATGGTGCGTCTATGATTTCAGTAAAGTCGATGAAAAGAAACGCTACTACCGCCCAGAAGGGCAAAGCAGTGATTGCAGAAGGGCTGGAACAAGGGCCATCTACGGATGTGGGGGAGAGTGAACCCCAAAGCAAGGCCCTATCGCGGATTCCGCGTACCTTGCCCACTTTAGAGGATCAGAGGGAAGCTCCAATCCCTTCTCCAGACACCTCGGGCCAAGAGATGAGACAGACCATCCTTTTACTGACCCAGTTAGTAGCCGCCCAAGCTCAGCGGTAGGATATGGACCACGGTAACAGGGGTCGGAGAAAAAGAGTTAATTTTTTAGAGTTGGATCATGAGTTAAGGGGCGCTCCGAGGCAATTCTCCGGCACTCGCACTCGTTCAACAACTAGTGCTCCTCCACTATTTTCCGGGATCCGGAGTGATGGATCTACTGCGATTCTAGGCCGCCCAAAGTCCGAGTTTCTAATTCTCGAAATAGGGTGATTCGAAGCCGAGATGAGGCCATTTGTGCCAAGATGTAGTCAATGTAGGAAGTTACATTCGGACCGTGCCGCTTGGGTTCGATGTTTGTTATGCTTGTGCTCGGCCGGCCATTTTAGGCGCGATTATCCATCGCTACGTGGCAAAGATAAGGTTCGGTCCACGGGAGTGGTAGTAGCTCTTCATCACTAGTACGGCCTCACGGCCAAGGTCAAGGTTACGATTATTAGGCGGTGATAGAGATCAAAGAGATGCCCGGTCTAAATGATCCCGGCGACATACCCATGCATAGGCTGAGCGACAGGATCTCGAATATCCGTCCGATTTTGACCCAGGTATATTTTTCGTTAATCCCTTATGGTATGTATGCGCCGATTGGTTCGGGCTTTATGCTGTCATATATTACTCTCGATGTGATGATTGTGTTGAGGTGAGAAATCTGAGCCAACCCAATAATTTGAGATGACAATATTTGCTAGTGGCCTAGTGATAGCTAGAATCATGAATTACGAGTAAGTCGATTGGAGGTGTGTTTCATATAATAACATGTGTACGAAAATATACATGACGGAATCCTAGACTGAGTGCGCAGGCCCGACTTATGAGACAAGCTCCATTAATTATATCCTTTAATAGTAAGTGATTTTATGTTGCTTGAGTTGCGTATTATGTGTGTCCCGATATGTGTCCTTATTAAGGCATGGGACGTGTTTTATTGAGATATGTACAGGTGTGGGATTGTTATGTTTACAAGAGAAATCCTGCTGAAAAAGAGAGAGAGAGAGAGAGAGAGAGAGGAAGTTGCGGGATCGTAGACAATTATCGTGAAGAGAGAGAAGGCCAGCAAAATGAGTGATTGAGGACGGAGTGTACAAGGGCGATATGTTCTAAAGGACAAAGCGGTATTGAGTGAAGGATAGGATCCCATGTGCTAGGAATAAAGGATTGATTATGAAAAGGGAGGTAATATGGTAAATTGAAGAGGAAAGAATGTAGAGAATTGAGTACGGATATAGAAGGAAGAGGAGATATACAAAGTATGTGTGCTTAAGAAATAAGTTGTATTATGAGAAAAGGAAGACGCATCTCCTACGAATATCCTCCACTAAGAGGGAACGAGTAAAGTGTACAAAAGAATAAGTTGGAAAGAGAAATGCGGCTATGAATTACGAGTTTACCGTACAATGATAGAGCGATAAAGTAAGGCTATCACCATCGACGAGTGTGACATGATTATGATTGGTTTTGAAGTCAATGTTGAATGCGACACAAAAGTAACGGAGTATGAGGCAAGAAGTGGTGTTAGTGGTACAGGGGACTTAGATCCGTGAAAACAAAGGAAGACAAAATGGTGAGTTTAAGGGAAAGCGCAATTACGATTGCTATAAGTCGATTATAGGAAGGAGAGGAATAGTTTGAAATGAGAAGAGAGGGAAAAAGATGATGCTATACGTGAATTTTGGGGTATCAAAGAAAGGTAAGTGACATTACATGGACGGTACGGATGGCTAGACCTACTACTATGGTGAATATCTCCATGAAACGAAAGTTGTTAATTGGAGAAATCTAGACACCGACTCATAATTGCCAGAGGAGCTAAGTGAAATACATCCTTGTTCGGGTTGCTATGCCTGTCGTGTCATTGAATACAAAAACTATAAGAAGAGTATGTTAAGCCCTCACACACGAATTATCGTAGCTATAAATCATGGGAAACGGCATAAGGTGTAGTATAGCAAGATGGATATATATAGGATATAAATAAAGATTGTAAGGCGAACCAACGGATTGGAAAATGGTACAGGCAAAACCCTAAAAGGGGGGAAGCGAGTAGAGAGAACCTAAGTATAGAAATTGAATGATAGACCCTAAGATGTGACAGATAGATGTAATGAACGACGATAGTAACGACGCTAAAGATGTCTATAATCTTATATGTATACGTGCTTATGTCTGACACTGAACCTTCGTGGTCGGGTATGCTATGTAAATGCTATGTATATGAAATCAATATAAGTACGAATGTGCTAAGCAAATGTAACGTATGTGATATGTATATGATAGAATGCGAGTACAAATATGTTATGGATATAGAAATGCTATGAAAGTGAATATGTAGATGAATGCGAGTATGAATGAAAATACGACTACGAAAACGAATATGTATATGGATATGTAGGGGTGTATGCACACAAATCACTCAAGAACGATTATGTAACTTGCTAGTATTTATACTTTGCCAATGAAACCAAGTGAGATAGATCTGCAACTATGTAAGACCTAATATCGTTATTGAGCAAGAAGAAGGGTCGACGAGACTTGGAACTCCAAGTGAAAAATTGGGTATTCTTGAAAGTGTCGCCAATGAAGGGCGCTACGAGAGTTAGCAAGAAGGGGAAGATAAGTCCCCGGTATATTGGACCTTATGAAATTGTGCGCGAAGTAGGCCAAGTGGCTTACGAATTAGATTTACCCCCTGATCTGGAGTCAGTCCATCCAGTTTTCATGCCTCGACGCTTGGTAAATGCGTTGGATATTCTACTAGGATCGTCCCCCTAGGTGATGTGTAGGTAACAGAAAAGTTAGTGTATGATGAAAAGCCCATTGCCATATTAGATAGGCAAGCACGGAAGCCTACAAACAAAGAAATAGCCTCAGTTAAAGTTTTATGGAGAAATAATAATCGAGAAGAGATGGCATGGGAAGCTGAAGAAATCATGAGATCCAACTATCCGTACTAATTTCAGCCTCCAGAAGAAAGTTATGGTGAGACATCGAGATTTTGAGGTATGTATGCTTTCTTTTATGCAAACGGGTCGAGTGTGGCCAATTTATAATGCTATTGTGTTGTGGCCCTGTGAGGCATGCTTATTATGGGTTGCTGTGACATGATGGCAATGCCATATTATAGGAGAAACTCTGGCGAAATTTTTGTAGAATTCCTGAATGCTTAACATTCGAGGACGAATGTTTTTAAGGGGGGAAGAATGTTACACCTCGAAAAAAAAATTCGTTAATACACAGTGAATAGGCTAATGAGGAGTATGAAGTACACGATGTTTTCAAAAGTAAGAACTAGCAATTGATGATTCTAAATAAGATTTGGGAGACATTCGAGTCAAGGAAAGAAAGTTGTTAAGAAAAGCGGGTTATAAGTTGAGCGTGTTGGGCAAATTACGAGTATTGAACTAATGATGTCTTAAGGATGTTTTGGAAAAGAGTTATAACATCCCTTAGATTGCTAATGAAGTGATAAACAAGTGCTAAGAAGGTTCCATAAGGATTGGAGATCAAACGAGACGACGGGAACAATTTCGGAGAAGCAGTGAATTCCATGACCACTTCCACGGCCCATATAATATTCCACGGACCGTGGATGGGTCCGTGGAACTGCCAGCAGAGGAGGTGGCTGGATGGTCATGAACCACGACCAGTTCCACGGCCAGCACTTGGTTCCACGGACCGTGGAACGGTCAAGTGGAACACCCGACAGTCGAAATGTTCCAAGTTTATAAATGTGTTCCCGCTTCATTTATTTCATTCCATACATCTCTCCATCTCTCTCAAAGCCTCTAGAACCTTCCATACACTTCAAACACATGAATCCAAGGAAAAATTGTGATCAACTTCATCAAACCAACAAGAATCAAGTGTATGAATCCTCATTAAAGCCATCTAAACTAAGAAATTCAAGAAAGGGTGAAATAGGGTTTTGGTGCAAGAGGTGTATTATCATCCAAGGCTTGTTCCTTTATCATCTAAGGTATGTTTTATGGTATTTTCATGATGTTAGGAGTATTGTAAAGTTGAAACACGTTGGTGGTACAAAAATATATGAAATGGGTCATAAAGGAGACAATAGTGTTGTTGATGAATAGAAGTTTGGTTTGAGTTGTGGATATTGATATGTTGAGATTATGAATACGTTATAAATGACATTTAGAACATGAAATAAGTATTTTATGTGAAAGACAACGATAGTGAACTTGGGTCATGAATATGGAGAATTTGGAGTGAAATTTCTAAATGTGGATAATGCGAGTGGATGATGCTTATTGTTTAGGATATTGTGATCATTGTTATGAATGTTGAGGGTTGATATGGAATATGGCGGAAAGTAGTATAAACAAAGGAAACGCTGCCCAATTTTCTATAGCTCTAGTAAATACGCTCTCATGATTGTCTAACTAATGTTGATACGAATCACATTGAAGGTATTAACGAGTGCATTAAAAGAGGACGAGCAAGAAATCGAGTAGTTAAACGACGAAGGTATGTAAGGCTCAACCTTTTCTTTCTAAGGCATGAATCTTATGGTATGAATTCTCCTATTTTTCTATGATCTCTCTACACATATGTATGTATCGGAAATGAGGAGTCTACGCTATAGAGAGCTCGCATGAGATGACGTAAGAAGTATGATATGAATATGATGATGAACCGAGTCTAGAGATCCTAAAACTTATGATACAAGATTTCTACAAAGTTAATGATCTTCATACGACTCCTTGCTATTATTCAATGTTGATAGACCCATCTTAAAATGTTGGCCTCTTTCCCTTCAAGGCATGATCTTCCTCCGTCTCCATGAATCTCCCAAACTCCGAAGAACTAAGAGCCTACGTTCATAAATAGTCATACGAGAGAAAGATAAGAGATATACATTATGGGCACGATAGTAATGACGATGAGTCTACGACTATAGGAAGCTACACATGTGTAAGATAAAGAAGAGAGATAAGGCTCGGGCACATTAATTGACGATGAAGAGTTAAATCTAAAAAGTCCTAAGTGAGGAATGACGCCCACGAGTCAATGACTCTAAGTATGATTCTATTGTTGCTTTTCTTATGTACACTCACCTCAAAATGTTAGTCCCTTCAAGGTGAGATACGATGATCTGATTACTCCATAATGTGATCGGGGTTCCACGACCTTACGTCACCCCGACATGACTATAGATGCCTATGAGTCCCAATATATGTTGTGATGATATATGTATATGCATGTATGTAATGATACAAAATTATGATAGAGCCATGATATGCTTGTAAGACAATTAATAATTATAAATCTATGATATGTATGCTAGATACTAGCCTACAATGTACCTATAAAATGTATGTATATATATGCTTTGATGACGTTAAGTTAAGATAAAGCCACGATATATCTATATATGTATATAAACATATGTTATGTATGATGACGAATGTATAGTATGTATAATGATGAGTGATTCCATGACATGAATGATGATGAATGTGTGATGTGTGTGATGACATGACCACCGTACCGAGAAAGGGCGGACATGACCACCACGGTGGGCTGCATACGTGCGACTACCGGACGTGAAAAAACGGGCGACATGATGATGTGTGTATGATGGGTGGCGAACTAACGATGATGTGTATGATGATGACGATGTGTGTATGGTATGATAATGCATGTATGATATGACGATGTATGTATGATATGATGATGCATATATGATATGGTGGTGCACGTACGATATGATAACGTAGGTCCGATAAGATAAGGTATGTATGATAAGACGAGGTACACGCCATGGTAGCTTATATGATATGCTATGTGTAATATATGTGTAAAATGTATCCGATCGAAGGTTATGTCCTCGTCTCGTGCCATTATGACTTCCCCTATTATATTTATTTCATTCATGCCTTACATACTCGGTCAATATTCGTGCGCGTCCTTTTCTTTGACGCCGTGTTTCATGCCCACAGTAGACAGAGACGGTGCGCATCCGTAGGAGCTCTCAGATGCGTTACGCGAGCCCTCCCTTATTCGGAGGTGCTATTTTGAGACATTATTTTGTGTACATATATTTGGGCATGACGGGGTCTGTCCGTCCATATGTTCGGTGTTCTAGTAGAGGCTCGTAGATACGTATGTGTGGGTAGTATGGTCCCATAGACTTCATGTGTATGAAATATATGTATATTATTATTTTGATGGCCTAAAGGACTTATGTTCATACCAATAAGTGTGTTTTAAATGAAAATCATTTCCTATGATTACAAATGATAAGAAATGTGAATGAAGGCAGGATAAGACATAGAATGAGTGGTGCTCGGTGGTCGACCGGCCGTCATGGCCGTAGTTCGGGTCGTGACACTATATAAGGAGGAAAGGCATCAACAATAACAGTCTTTTTTGGCAAATTGCTTTGAGAAGATGGAGGAGAAGACATGGTTAGGGGAAATAGAGAAGGAAAGGAAATAAAGAAGATAAAAAATTAAAGAACTTTAGAGCAAAAAATTTAAGATAAGACAGTAGAAAAAAGTAAAATTTGAAGTTTTGTAGAAAATGAAAATTCGCCATCATTACCTTGGGAAACGGCGAGAAAACAAAGGGCACGGTTACAGGCACGTGGCCCACGTCTGACTTCATCATTTAATGCAAGTCCTTTCAGCTTTTGTGATTATGCCATGTATTCATCACGCTAGTGGGCCACGATCTGCCTCCAGTTACAAGGTTTCCTCTTCCATGGAAAGAAGATTCAAATGTGGAGATTAGAGAGAATTGATGAAAATCAGCGAGACAATTTCTCGGGAACATCTTTGTGATGAACCAAAAAATTGGGGGACTATCTGTATGGGTAAAAAATGTACCCAACACGTGGACCAACCGGTAGACGACATGTGTTAGTTTATTCAATGACGAATAAATATTAGATGGTAATGCCGAGCATAACATTTACAGAAAGGCAGCAGATTGGGTCAACGGTGAGAACATTAATGGAAACAACATATAAGATCCTGTTTATTCCGCATTAAATGGAATTAATGCAGTAACGACTGAAACGGTTATTAACGGCTAGAATCAAGGAAATTAAATGACAATCATTAATTCATCAATTAATGATTGCCGTTACAAATACACAACGGGAAGAGCACCAGAGAGGGTCATATACCTATAAATAGAATTTTCATTGATAGAAGAAGGCATCCAAGTCTAACTGAAAAAATACGCTCTTATCATTATTTCTTGCTTATTGTCACTTTTATTCTTTGGTCATCAAGCTGTCATTCATTCTTGAAGATTAAGAGCTACACTATTGTTGTTCATCAATATTGAAATAAGTTTACTCTTTCCTTTTTATTTATCTATTCTTTATCAATAACTAAGAAATTACTTACCTTAATTCTTTTATCTGAATCAAATTACTACCAACTATATTTAACCTCAACACAAATTCAACTATTTGAGTTAAATACAAATTTTGACCCAAACAGTTTGTCAAGGTCAAATTGATTGCGTATCGTCTGAATCCACGAAGAATAATATTCAAAGTTTAATCAGATATATATAATTTGTTTACCTCTTCGTCAACTAATATTATAGGCTTAAAAACACCTTTATGTCTTGAAATTTTGTATGGTCACTGAACCTCTTTGAATTACTAATAGTTTGTCACCCAGTAAGATGAATTTTTTGTAGCTTGTCAATAGGTACACATTGTTTTCATTTTAATTCGGTCTCCATTTTGATTGAACCTGAGATGGTTAGACTGATTAAGCATAATAATAATAATGATAATAAAAGAAGAAGAAACACAGACCGCAATTTAGTTAGTTGGTTCAGGCATTCAATCTGTACAATTAACCATGTTAGAGCAATCAGTAAAGAATTCAAATTAAAGTAACTGATATTGGGCAGTAAGTTAAGTACTACATAAGTACTGATAAGTACAATTTCTTCCTTCACCTTAGGTGAACAATACTAAACAAGCGGGTAAATTTCACCAGTGGTCATCCAGCTTTGAGTTTATTACGCAGAATTCACGTTTCTATATTTGTTACAAAGTCATCTACCTTTAAATTTATCATGCAAAACTTACTTTACTATTTATTATCACATGAAAGTCATCCAACTTTAAATTCTATCACACGGAAAATAACTTTTTAATTTTTGTATCACATAAAAATCACATAACTTTAAAGTTTATCACACAAAAAAATATTATTTTCATAATTTCTAATCACATAAAGTCATCCAACTTTAAAATTTATCACACGAAAGTGTGTTATTTTATTTTTATAAACGTTATCCAACTTTATGATGAAAGATGAAGAATATCAAGAAATTCAAGAAAATCAAGAAAGCAAAGACGAATTCAAGAAAAAGAAAAAGTCCAAGAAGCTCAAGTTTGAAGATTATTTCCCATTCTTGTTTCTTGAATCCTTTTCTAAATAGGCTTATTTCTTGATTTATATTATAGTAGGATTTAATTTCCTATCATTAGTAGGACCTTTATCCTAGTTCTAGTAGGATTCTAGTTTTCTTTATTTTTTTCCTTGTAGAATATGGATTTTTACTTTCCTTGTTTTTAGTTATTTTCTTTCTAGAGTATGATAGGGATTTGTAGTCATGAAAAAAAAGAAAGAGGGCACTATATAAAAGGTTCTCATGACTTGTAAATATACTATTCACGCTTTTAGCATAAACCTAAGTTTTGTAATAGAGTTATTTTCTCTATTTCTTGTTCTTTATTCTTGTTTTTGGTTCCAAGCAAGGTGGTAATAGTCTTTATCTTATTTTCAACTTGCGTGTGGTGTTTCTTTATCACGTTAATTGATTTCAAGTGGTGACTTAGGAACTTTATTTGTTCTTGATCATTCAAGAACGTGTTTCTTGATTAAAATTCATTCTAGTTCATACCCAGAACCTTAATTTTCTTTCCATCGTTTTGCCCTCAATACTTACTTGATTTAAACCATTCGATAGTTATTTTTATAGTTCAAATCGTCATCTTTCTCCTCGTCTTGAAATCACATAATTCCGAGAAGTATAGCCCGATTTACGTCCGTTTCTTGAATTCTGCCCATCAATCACTTCAAGAATAAGATCCTGGTCGATTGGTTCTTTGTTAACTCAAAGAATCACATCAATTTGGTATCAGACCACAGTTGAGGAATATTATAGATTATATGTAAGAAAGAAGAGGACGTTGGGTTCAAGAATATGAAAAACTATGGAAAAAGGAATCTCTTTTCCGCACTAGATATACCTCCCATAATAAGGTATTTCGGTAATCATTGATAAAGGAAGTCATGTTAATGTTCTTTCTGAAGAGATGGTTTCTAAACTTGGCTTTTCAACAAAACCTCATCCATATCCTTATAGCATCAAATTTGAGAATGATGATGGTGGTTTAGAGGTAACTCGTCAATGCCTAGTTTCTTTTTCTATAGGCAAAATATATAAAGATCTTGTTTGGTGTGATGTAATAAAGATGGATGCGTGCCACTTAAGGAAAAAGTAAATTTCACCTAAATTTATTATATTGTAACGGAAATATGTCACTCCAAATAAGAAAAGTAAACATAAATTTTAATGTCACTATTAAAATTATTACGGAAAAGGAATCAAAATAAGGAAAGTAAATGTAATATTGTAAACCGCAACAAAAATTAGTGTTTTGAAGCAAAACATTGATGGCGGTTTCTAAAATTATCCCACATGTAATTAATTTATTTGGAGTGTGATGTCATATTTTCGGTGCAATTTATAAAAATTCAGGTGAAATATACTTTACAGTTAACCTGACAAAAGTTGAACGACTTTTATGTGATAAAGAATAAAACAAAATAACTTTTGTGTGATAAATTCTAAAATTTGATGATTTTTATGCAATATTTGTGTGATAAACTTTAAAGAAGGATGACTTTATATAACAAAAAGAAAACGAAAAGTAATTTTTTTCGTGATTAACTCTGATTAAAGTTGGATGACCACAATATAATTTACCCCTAGACAAGCCTCCTACTTTGAATTTACGTAAACTGAGTTCTATGCATGTTTCAAGTACTCTGGCCTTCACCTCTCTTCACTTATTCTTCTCAATTTGAGTTCTAATTAATTTAATGTTACACACAATATGATTTTCTAGATTTTCTTCTGAAAAGAATAATATTTAGATAACCAGAAAAGGGAATAAAGATAGTAATTAATAAATTAAACGTCAAACATGATAAAAAGAAAAGACAGAAACCGCAACCTAAGTCTCAACAATTCTCGTGCAATTAATTCTACACCTTAGCTTTCTCCCCTCTACAAGTTAAAAAACAATCAATTTGAGTTGCAACAAAAAAGGCAAAAAGAAAGGACAAAAATAATAAATCAATAGACATACATACTGACCAAAATAATTATGTTGTTATACCAATTTCCCACAAATATGGTAGAAGAATTTTCAAGAGTTCATCCATCTTTTTTTGTTTGTTTGTTTTGGTATTCTTCAATGTCTCCGGTGGAGAATGCATCGTGATTACTGTATGGGGCACTCTCAATGGAGAGAATCTGTTTTTCTTGAAGTGGTTAAGAAAATAGCATTTTATTTGAATGGTTGTGTCTGTTGTGCAAGAATTACGAAGGCTGGCTTTGGGATATTAGTAGGCCTGAGTTTTTTAAAAAAATAAGTTAGTATTTAGGTTTAAAAGAAGGGTATTTAGGCATTTTAACTTTTTAGTTTTGAAGGTCATGCTTTTAATATAATATAATGTAATATGATATGAGAAGTCTGATGTACGATGCAATTCATAGTGTCTATATTTAGTTTGTGGTAGTATTGTGTAATTATCTGAACTCAAGTATTTTAATATGCGAGAACTGCGTTTTTCCATCCAATTTGAATCTGACAGTAAACCCCAGGCAATGAGAGAGGCTAAGGATGTTACTTAATAGAAACACCATTCCCCTATGTCCAATGGACATTACAAGATGCCGGATGGACTTGCTAAGAAAATGCCTGAAGATGTTGTAATTTGTATACTTTTGAGACTTCCAATGAAATCTCTCTTGCGATTTAATTGTGTCTCCAAAACTTGTCACATTCTCTTGCAATCATCCACTTTTATCAATCTTCATCTCAACCGCGCCACAACGGTGACAGATGAATTCATTCTCCTTAAGCGCTCGTTCAAAGAAGATATCAATCAATATAAAACTATTTTCTCTTTTCTTTCTGGTGGTGGTGATAATTATCTTAACCCCATTTTTCCAGACCTCAATGTGCCATATATGACCGATACTCGCAGTATTATTTTTGATCAACTAATCGGTCCTTGCAATGGTTTGATTGCTTTGATGGATAATGTTAATACTGTCATATTTAATCCGTCTACTAGAAATATTAGGCTTCTCCTCTCTAGCCCTTTTGATCGTCCAAAGGGATTCCATCGATACATCAGATGCCTTGGATTTGGCTTTGACTCTGTTGTGAATGACTATAAGGTTATTAGAATATCTGAGTTTCTCAAGGATGATCGTTACGGATATATTCAAGTGGAAGAGGAAAACGTTGAGATTTATGAATTGGGTATTGATTGTTGGAGAGAATTGGATCATGTAGATCAACAATTACCCGTCATACATTGGTTGCCTTGTTCTCAGATATTTTACAAGGGAATTTTTCACTGGATTGCCCATACGGTAATTCTTTGTTTTGACATGAGCACTGAGATTTTTTACACTATGAGAATGCCTGACACTAGTCATAATTTTCGCATCGAACCACATCGTAGCCTCGTCATCTTAAACGAGTCTCTAACCTTGATATGTTACCCTTCCGTAGTGCCAGTTATCGATCCAACAGAAGATCTGATTGAAATATGGATAATGAAAGATTATGATGTATATGAGTCATGGATTAAGAAATACACAATTAGAGGTCTTCCGATTAAAATACCATTAGCAGTTTGGAAACATAATTTATTGCTTTTTCAAAGCAGAACAGGATTTCTTATGACCTATGATATTAATGCTGATGATGTCAAGGAATTCAATTTACAGGGTTGTTGCAAAAGCATGAGAGCTATAGTTTATAAAGCTAACTTGACCAAGATACCAAGAGGAAGCGAGAATGGTGAACAAGTTCAGAAATTCTAGAGAAGGTATATAGCACATAAAATTCAACTTGTTAATTAAAATGGGCAAGTAATTACACGTTGGGTGGGCTGACCAAAAATAACTTTATCTGCTATTTAAATATAGGAGAAATCAGGGGCGGATCTACGTAGAAGGGTGGGGGTGGCACGACACCCGGATGTCTCGGTTGAGACTCTGTATGTATATATATCTATGAATAATAAGTAGGATATATCTTATTCTTGCCAACTGGAATACCAAAAGAGCAAAAGGTGCCACGCGGCAATGGGCATGGCATTCCCGTGCCGAAAAGACGGAGTTCGAACCCAATGCGCCTCTTTTGGTTTGTCAAATACACTTTTCAGCCTATTTTCTTTTCCAATTTTTTAATCCTTTTGATTAATTCTTCTCTACTTGCTTTGGTTTGTTATTTTGCTTGGTTTGGAAAGTACACGCCACTCTATTCATCTTTATTTTTTATCTTTTGTTTTTAAATTCTATTTTTTACTTGTATTCTTTATTAAACCAAATTGACTCTTTTTTGCTCTAATTAATTCTTGACTCTTTTACTTCTTTCTTTCTTTCTTTAAGCATTAATCTCTTGATATGCGTGTTGTGTGCGTATTCCATGCTAATAAGTATTAAATTTTAAAACATCACATAAATATTAATAAAAATATACTTAAATAGTATTATAATTTTTTTTAAAAGGTTTAAGTTCTTAAAAATGATGAATATTATTATGTGAGTTTTTTAAAATTTGAAGGTTTTTTATCTTTCACTCACGTTCACGTTAAGTAAAAATGACTGGGCTGAAATTACAATGCTTGATTCTTTCTCAATTATATATGTGCAACAACACGCATAGACAATGGAGTATGAATACATGAGGTAAAGGTATGATGGTTTATATAGGATCAGTTTTTTAAAGTGAAAAATCTTTTTCTTTCTCAAATTTTTAGAGAATAAGGCCTTAGGTATCTTCCATCTCATAATATCTAAAAGAGAACATAACAAAAAAAAAAGTGCATATTTGGTTAATTTGTCTATATAGATCGAAAAAGATAATAATCCGAACCGTAGCCCAAAATTGAACAAATCGACCCGTTTACTATTTTGGATGATGCGGCACCCGGAACCTCCAAATCCTGGATCCGCCTCTGGGAGAAATACATATTATATACATCACTATATAAAAATAATACACTTGCTGGATATTATATTGGTAGACTATATACTGTTGACAACCAATTTTGACCCTCCCTCTTTCAGTTCACTTCCTGGAGCTTCTATTTTTTTTTTTTTTAATAAACTAAATACTTCCTACAATTCACTATTGCTACTTTTACTATTAATAGACATCTTTATTTTACTATTACATCTATAATTATCTTATTATTGATCTTACATTATTACTAATTTATCACTTGCTAATCAAAAAATATAACTCAGATGACATGTTATTACTATTACTAGTAAGATTATAATACTAAATTATATCCTATTTACTCTAGTTATTAAATTTATTATCCTAGTATTTTAATGATATAAAGAAGCACATGGAATGCATTTGAAGAAAGAAAAACACCAAAGTTCAGCCATTTAAGCCCATTACACCTAGTTAAATGGCCAAAAACCCATCAGAAAATCGGTCCAAAGCAACCCAAAATTAGTCCTAAAACCCAATTGGACTGAGGCCCAATTCGAATAACACTAGTCCAACTCAACAAAACACACACATTTCAGCCTCTTCCAAAACCAAATTCCTAAACTAATTAGCCACACCTTTCTCATCTCTTCCACTTTCATGTGTAATCTCAACTTTTTCAGCAATGGCAGGCTTTGACCATTCCGTTTTTGTGCAAGTCTTTGTACGGTCAACATAAAGGGCCAAACAAACATTTTGAAATTTGATTTTTTATACAGAGGAATCAAAGAGCAGAGGTTAAATTTCAACCCGTGACACCCCCTCAAACGACTCTTTCTGCCATGTTTTGGACCGTTTTGAATGGTCATTTTGAAATTAGAAACCTTAGCTTCAAATCCTGCCTAAATCACAAACCTAAACCCTATTTTTCTACTCCTATAAATATCTCCTCAAGCACTCACCAAGTTGGGGTGGGGGGGGTTCTTTTTAACATCTTGGAACACCACCATAACAAATACAATGTCCACACATTTTTAAACTTTTATGGCCTTTAATTTCAAGAGTTAGTCTCTCTGTCTCAGTGGACTTTAGCTGTGGTAGAGATTTTAGAACTCATTTGTGTCAAGTTTCGAATTTTGTTCATAACAAAAGAGTAGATTCGAGGCCTCGGCATCCTAGTTCACTGCACCCACAAAAGGTAATATCATCCCTTGTTTTGTTTCTTTTCTTTTACCCAAGAAGGTTGTATTTAAAAGGTCATGCTTCCGGATTAGATTACATCTAAGGGCTGATTGTAAACCTCTTATAGTAGGGCCGTCTTTAAATATGCTTAAGCTATGTGTTAGGACTTTCCTATATTTCTCGAAGTCATATTTATGGATTGTTACCATTTCAGTCGTAATGGAAGTCGTCTAATTTGTTTGAGCACAATTCTAAATTTTCATATACTAAATATTTGATTAGGAAGATTTCTATACCTTGGATGAATAATGTTGCTTTAGATAAATAACTTGAACATGATAGGTATTGTGTAGCTATTGTAATAGAATGAAGGTAGCCATACATTGTACGATGTTTATGTGATTTGAAACAGTTCATTTAGCCATGCTTTAAAATCATCTACTTGATGTCTGTTTAAGTCAAATGGGATATTTATATCATGTTTACAGTCGGCTCTCATTCTCTACTTGTTTACATTGATGAAATAGATACATGAGGATTAATCTTTTCTTACATTTTTGCTTGCGAATATGTACGTATATTTTCAAAAGTCTCCTGTTACATTGTTTAGTTTGAAGAATGAAGTATAAGAGCATATTTTAGTCATTCATACTCTACTCGTGTTTAGGCACCTTTTCTTTATAGATTGCTGCAAAATTTATGATAATGTGATCTCTACTTTTCTTCTTTGAAGTTAAAGGCGAAATTCCTTATGGTTGACTTCTATTCCCTTTGTTTATTTTACATGAATATCGAAACCGAAGAGTCCCACTTTGAGACTCAACGATGCCGCTACCACATGGAGTCCGCACGCCATTATTCTTCCGGGTCTTGCATTAATCAGATAGAGAATTGTGAAGGATTTTTATTCTTCTAAGGAAGCCAATCATGGCTATTGTCCATTATCCTATTACTGTCTACTTTACTTGCTAGTTAATGTGGCTAACATTTTCATTTTTAGTTACTAGTAGAACTCAGAATTTCTGTACAGTTAATGTGGTACTTTTAAATCCAAGATTTAATCGACTTCAGCTAACTCTAGAGACGATCTTTTAAATCCAAATATTTCAGATACAAACTTCCCAAAGAGTTCAACACATTTAGCAAGAGTCTAATCATTTCTTAAATCACTTTTTTAGTTTCGTCTTTTAATGTAAAATGGAGGATTTAAAAAGATATTTATAGAAAACTTTTGAGTCAAGTTCTTAACTGGTATACATGTCTTTACGAGCTCACTCATTGTTTATTGTACTGAACACTAAATTATCGAAACTTAGCCTTTTTAATTAACTCTAAGTCCGGTTAGTTAACCATTGTTAATGGATCTTAAAGGATGCTTAATACAATCCCTTTAGATTAACTGAACCCTTACCTAGAATCTTTAAGTTCCGTTGACTTTAAAAACGGAGTTAACTTTAGACAATAACTTTAATTAACTTTAGGTGTCCTAATTCACCATAAATAATTAGGTAGCGACTCCTTTACTTTAATTAACCCCGAAATTACCGAATGTTGTAAACCGTTTTGACTTCGGTTAAAATGGGGTATAATAGCTTGGTGACTCCGCTGGGGAATACTTAGGTTATAACCATAACGGACTTAGTGTAATTAGGCTGTGTGTGTTTGTTTTAGTTACTTTACTTGTTTTTAACTATTTTTACATGCTATTAGCAGTTTGTTTGATATAAATTGTTTATGTGTTACTGGTTTGATATAAACTGTCATCCCGTGTCACTTTTCTCCACATCTGAAAATTCACACTATCACACGTACACACGAGGTGTGTTTTGCGCACCCGTAAATTTCTTTCAAAATCCAAAATTTTAGGAGAGTTGGCATATGCGCGGGGTGTCTGAATTTTCTATGTGACCTCGTAGCCTTCTCACTCGAGTTGTCCGCTCGGGAATCTTGCATCTAGTGAACCCACTCTTAATCAACCTAGAGTAGAGCTAAACCAACACCCTTTATTAGGAGCATACATTTCATGACCTAGGAGGTTTAATACCCTTAGTGTATTAAGCCCATTAGATGACTTTACCCAAATGTCCAAGTGGGTCTACGACCCTAAGTGACACTAATCATACTTTATGTGCATGTTTGAAGGATAATTGTGCCTAAATATTGACCATTTGCTCTAACTAATTAAACTTTAGGGGGGGAGAGAATGACTAACCTTTCTATGACAGGTATGGATTTTACATCAAGTACGTCTTCGATCAACAACTGACGAGAACCAAGGACATCACAAAATAGAACCAAGAAATTTAGACATGACAAATTGTATTTACTTTACTTAGATTAGGAAGTGCTTTATGTTGTATTCATTTGGTATGCAATACATATTACACCACATTTGTACTTTATTTTTTGGGAAATCGAATTTGTTTAATTAGTCAAGAGCAATGGGATGACGTATTATGGCACATTTACCCTTCAAACAAACATTAAGCCTACCTCTGGCATAAAGAAGTCACATGCATATTAGGACATACTATTGTTATCTGATATACTTGTTTACATGTTGCTTGCCAACTTATTTGCCTTTATTTGATGAATTATTGCATGAATTATTTGGCTTTATGTGATCATGACTTTACTTAGATATTTTAATATGAGACTAACATCATTTGCATTTTATATTTCTTCCTTTTTATTTTTTCTTACTCCTAAAAGAGTTGATTCGTGTTGACATTCGAACTGGCCAACCATCCTTACTTCACAAGGTCAAAGACGTCAGCATTACCTTAATATAGTTGGGCTGTTCAAGGAAGGAAAACTACTATGTCTGATCCAGCTACATCTATTTCAACTGGTTTGGAAAACATCGTGATCCCTAGTGATCTGTCACGACCCGAACTACGGGCCATGACGAGTATCCGAGGCTAACCACCGAACACCACTCGTTTCGTTACCTATAGCCTTTCATTCATAATATATGCTCAAATTCATGGAAATGTATCACCATTGGAAACATATTTACTTTTATAGACATAAACCTTTAGGTCATCAAAATAATACATATACTTACATATACATAAACACTATGGGACCATACCACCCACACATGCGTATCTATGAGCCTCTACTAGAATACTAGACATATAGACGGGACAGGACCCCGTCGTGCCCAAAATCATGGATATATACATGTATGTACCAAAAGAATAATCAATAGCACCTCCGGACAATGGAGTGCTCACAAATCCACGTCGCTAAGGATCAAGGATCGACCCTTGCCTACCTCGTGGGGTATGAACACGGCGTCCAAAGAAAAACGGACGTGAAGTACGAATATTGTACTGAGTATGTAAGGCAGGAATGAAATAAGCATAGTCAGGAAATCATAAGCCATGAGATGAGGATATGACCTGTACATTCTTCTACATATAGATACGTCCATATACATACATCATACATAGGCATATTATGTACATTATCACGGCGAGTGTCTTATCATATCACATATACATCATCATAACATACAAGTATCATCACATCAATCATACATCGTCATGTCGTTAACCCGCGTCCGGGTAACCATCATATGCAGCCCACTAGTTGGCGGCCATGTCCGCCCTTTTCTCGGTGCGGTGGAATCATAGCGTGACCGCCATAGCAGTGACAGTCCGGCCAATTAGGCGCGGTGGAATCTCAAGCGTGTACCCCGCCGTAGCGGTGACATGTCCGGCCAATTAGGCGCGGTGGAATCACATCATCGTACATACCATACATTTCATATATTTGTCATCATACATCATACATCATCATATGTCTTCACTATCATTCATTTCATGGACGTATCGTACATTCGTCGTCATACATATCGTCGTTTCATTATTATTAATCGTCTCATAAGCTTGTTATAATTCTACCATATTTAGCATCCTTAATTACATATACACACACATATCATCAACACATGCATTTGAGCTCAAGGACAGCTATATCTATGACGGGGTGACATAAGGTCGTGAACCCCCGATCATGTTATGGAATATGTATAAGCATCATATCTCACCTTGAAGGGTTTTACAATTTAAGGTGAGTACAGATAGGAAAGAGCATCAATGGATCATAATCGTTATCATTAACTTTGTAAGTCGTCATATCGTAATCCCTAGAATCCTTAGGCTTAAACTTATCATCATCATTATCGTATTCATAGCGTATTTCTTATCTTGTCTAACTATTCATGAACATGGCTCTTCGTTTTTCAGAACGTGGAAGGATTTTCGAGGAGGGAGGATCATCATATATAAGATTCATGCCTTAGAAAGAAGGGTAAAGCCTCACATACCTTTGTCGTTTACTATTCTATCATTTGCTCGTCCTCCTTTAATGTGCTCGTCTATACCTTCAAAAGAATTCGTATCAACATTAGCTAGGCAATTTTAAGAACGCGCCTCTTAAGGCTAAAGAAAATTGGGCATCGTTTTCTTTGTTTATACTACTTTCCGCCATATTCCATATCAACTTCCAACGCCCATAACAACCATCACAATATCACTAATAACAATCGTCATTTATTCACATGATTCGCATTTCGTCATTTCACCTCAATTTTCCATATTCATGACTAAAATTTATTATCACGTTCTTCCACTTATAATACTCATTCCACGCTCTAGATATCATTTATAACACATTTATAATCTCAACACAACCATTTTCATGATTCATCTCAACTACTATTCCACAATGACATTAATCACCCATTTATAACCCATTTTCTATAATCTTCTACCATCCATGTGGTTCAACTTATTAATACTTCAAACAACATAGAAAGACCATAGAACTTACCTTAAATGATGAAGCAATTGGCTTTGAATGATAATACACCTTGTTGCACAAAACCCTATTTCCTCTTTCTTGAGTTTTCTTGGTTTGGATGACTTTAGAGAGATTTCCTTCACTTGATTCACCTCAATACTTGTTGTTGATCCTTGATTCCCTTGGTTTTCTTGTGGATGAAATGTTTGAAAGGTTCTAGAGGTGTGGAGAGGTTGAAAACGTTGATGGAAAATGAATAAAATGAAGTGGGCATCACATATATAAACATAGAACATTTCGGTCCATCGAGTTCCACGACCGTTCCACGGTCCGTGGAACCGAGTCGGCCCGTGGAATGGTCGTGGTTCACGACCAGCCAACCATCTTCTCGTCGGCTGTTCCACGGACACATCCACGGTCCGTGGATCATGGTGCTGTCCGTGGAACATGGTCGTGAACTCACGGCCCAATCGGAACGGTTCCCATCGTTTCGTTTGATCTCCAATCCTTATGGAACCTTCTTGGCACTTATTTGTCACTTCATTATTAACCTAGGGGACGTCATAACTCTTCTTCAAAACATCCTTTAGGCATCACTAACCCAATACTCATGGTTTTGCCCGACACACTAACTTATAACTCGCTTTCCTTTAGCAACTTTCTTTCCTCTACTCGGATGTCTTTGGAAATCTTAATTAGGATCGTCAAATCTATTTCTTACTTTTTCCAAACCTCATATACACCATGCCCTTCGTGAGTCTATTAACTGTACGCTAAGGGGAAATTTTTTGAGGTGTAACATTCTTTCCCCTTTTGGAACATTAGTCCTCGAATGTTAGATCGTTCTGGATTTAGAAAATTTTTGCAGAAGTTTCCGTAATACGGCATTGCCATCCTGTCACAACAACCCATAATATCATTACCTCATAGGGCCACAACATAATATCAACATGAATTGGCCACACACGACCCATATACATAAAAGTAAAGCATGCATACCTTATCATCTCGATGTTTCATCATAGATCTCTTCTGGGGACTGGAATAAATGTGGATAGGTGGATTTCATCTTTTCTTCTGCTTCCCAAGTCATTTCCTCTCAGCCTGTCATTTCGCCATAATACTTTGGTAAAGTATTTCTTTGTTAGGATGTCCGTACTTGCCTTGTCTAATGTGGCAATAGGCACTTCTTCATAAGTTAGCTTTTCTGTGATCTGAACATCATCTATTGGCACAATCTTCGTGGGATCCCCAACACATTTGCGGAGCATTGAAACATGGAATACTGGGTGGACTAGTTCAAGCTCTGAAGGCAAGTCTAATTCGTATGCCACTTGACCCACCTTACGGATGATCTTGTGGGTCCAATATATCGAGGACTCAACTTTTCTTTCTTACCGAATCTCATCACTCCTTTCATGGTGATACTTTCAAGAACACCCAATCATTAACTTTCGGTTGTCCGCATAAGATTTTGGCGACTTTGAGCTGTCAATAATCGATCTCGGATCACCTTGACTTTTTCTACCGCTTGGCCGAATTAATTGGGCCTATTAACCGTCCTTCTCCGACGTCAAACCATCCAATCGGAGATCCGTACTTCCTTTCATACAAAGCTTCATACGGCCATGCTGACATGCGGAGTGATAGCTATTATTATAGGCAAATTCAATTGAGGTAAGTGGTCATCCCAACTACCACCAAAATCTAAAACACATGCCCTTAACATATCATCCAAGGTCGCCCTATAGTATGCCTTGCACTTGCCCGTCGACCGCGGGTGCAATGCCGTGCCGAGCTTCACCAGTACCTAGACCTTCTCGAAGATTTAACTTAGTCAGAACTATGCTCCTGTTCGTAATGATAGATATTGGAACACCATAAAGCCTCACAATTTCTTTGATGTACAACCTTGCATAATCTTCACCTCGATAGTGGTTCTAATTTAAAGAAAATGTCGCTTTCGTGAAATCGTCCACTATCACCCATATAGAGTCATACTTGCTTCGTGAATGAGGTAGTCCTACAACGAAATCCATATTGATTATTTCCCATTTCCACGTAGGAATTTTCATTACTTGCAATAATCCGCCCGGCTTTTGATGTTCTACCTTCACTTGTTGGCAATTTGGATATTAGGCCTAAATTCTCGCTATGTCTCTTTTCATTCCATCCCACCAATACATCACCTTAAGACCATGATACATTTTTGTCAGTTTCCGGATGAATAAGAATACCGAGAATAATGAGCTTCTTCTAGAATTCGGCGTAATTCTGCCACGTCCGAACACATAACCTATCTGGTACCTCGAGAATCATCCGTGAGACTTCAAATGGTGACTTTCCTTTTGAAACTTCACACCTTTATAATACTTCAATTTGGGATCCTCGTATTGGCGCTCTTTTATTCTGCATCCAAGGATGTAATTGTGGGATTGTTAATACTCTCGCATCGCCTAAATCGATTATGCGTACTCCAAGATTTGCTAACCGATGGAGTTCATGGATCATTTCTTTCTTTTCAAAACGGACTTCACATAAGCTACCCATAGATCGGCGACTAAGCGCATCAGCTACTACATTGGCTTTTCCGGGGTGGTATAGAATATTAACATCATAATCTTTCAATAATTCTAACCACCGCCGCTGCCGCAGATTCAACTCCTTCTGTTTGAAAATATATTGAAGACTCTTATGATCCGTATAGATATCAACATGCTGCACCCATACAAATAATGTCTCCATATTTTCAATGCATGAATAATCGCGGCTAATTCGAGATCATGAGTTGGGTAGTTCTTTTCATATTTCATGGTACTTATCGAAGATAAGCAATGACTTTCCATCTTTGCATTAATACACATCTAGCCCCACGCCGGAAGCGTCACAATATACAACATAGCCATCCGGCCCTTCTGGGAGTGTTAAGTGTTATAGCCCGTATTTCGTGCGCTCGGACATTTCGAAGAAGTCGTGGAATGTGGAAGGTGAGATCGTTTTTCAAAACTATTTTAATGCGCAAGTGGGTTATTAATATTATTTAAGAACATTGTTGATATGGAATATTAAGAAAGGCTAAGGGTAAGAAGGAAAAATTCGCAAGGAGTTCATGGTAAATTCGTGGAAAGGCTAGGGGTAAAATGGTAATTTCACAAGGCCTTCATAAAAGGCCATGTTGACGAAAAAAAGAAGAAGAAGGAGGAATTATGCATGTGGTCAAAGCTTGCATGGCAAGAATAATTTGGTCATCTTTTGTCAAATTTCAAGAAAACTCTAGAAAAAGAAAATGGAAAGAAAAGAAGAAGAAATCTCTAGAGAGAGGCATGTGTGCCCCTCACATGCTTGAAGGAGCCATGTATATATATGACATATTAGTCATATTTCATACAATACTCTAGAAATTTGGAGAGAGGAAAACAAAGAGAAAGGAGAGAAAATAACCTCAAGGCCATTCGGCCATGGAGGAAGCAAGAAGGTGTTCAAGAATAATTATTTTTCTTCTTGTATTACCACTAATTTGGAGGTCCTAAGTAACATGGAGTGATTGTGGGAAGAAATAGAGCATTCATTGGGCAAGTTGGAGCCTAGCCGAGGTGAAGAAAGGTATGTATTCAATCTCCTTTATATATATTAAAGATGATTCATGCATGTTGGAGTATGTAGAAACCAATGAAATTCATGGAAGTGGGAAAAACATGTTGTGGCCGTGAGTTGTACATGGTATATATGGCCGTGTATATGTAGTATATTGTAGAAGTGATGAACTAATTTATTTAGCATGTTGGGTTGTTGTATTATGAATGGTTGTGCATACTTGTAATGTGTAGAAACGGATAAAAATTCGTGAAGTTATGTGTGATTAGTGTGATGGCCGAATGGTAGGTGTTGGGTGTGGAAGAGATGAACAAATGTTATTTAGTGTCCTAGTGATGTTGTTATCAATATTATGATGTAAAATGAATGTTTGATGATTCATGTTAAAGTTGTAGTGTTGCGGGCTGATTTGGGAATTAACGTGATGTTAATGTGATTTCTTGAATTTATGGAAATAATGTTGTAAACGTATGGATTATTGATATAGTTTATGAATTTGGAAGAAAAGAAATGAGTTGTTGATGATCTCTTAAACTTAGGTGATTTCGGGTTTTGTGGTGAAATGGATGGGTTGTTCCGAATATTATATGGATTGCTTGAAACGTTCTTAAATCATGTTTGAACGGTTTCGGATTAATAATTGAACGTACGATCGATAATGCGAGTTTGAATGCATGTAGCTTATTTGAAGGTGAATGGAATATTGAAGTGTTGTAGAATAATTGTTTGTATTGTTGTTGGTTTGGCCGGGTTGAATTCCCGGATTGTTGTTGATTGAAATTGGCCAAGTTGAACTTGGTGGGATGGAGTATTTATAAGGGAAATGCTGCCAAAATTTCGGTAGCCAAGGGTTACTTTAAGATTCAACCTTAAAGGCTTCTGATCAATGTTTGGTAAACATGACCAAATTGTAGATTTTGGTGGATTTGCAGCTTGGATTTGGAGTCGGCGCATGAGGCGGAAAAGGTATGTAAGGCTTCACTTTCTTTCTATGGCATGTCTTAGATGTAATAGGCTTGAATACGTGTCTCGGGGATCATTCTAATCCTAGAAATCCGAGCTTGAATTTGGCTACTATTCATTCGAGTAGAATTGAACTAAATGCCTATGAATAGTCGAAAGAATTGTCTAGACACCTAGAACTTGCATGAATAGGATCCGTATGCCCTAAGTCTCTCATACATCTTGTCATGAAACGTGTTATATGTAAATGGTGTTCGCCGCCTCATTTGACTCGAGGTGGGCCCACTATTCCCTAATTTCCTCCTATGGCTCCCTTCGGTTTATTTCAATATTACAGTTAAAGGAAACTTTTGGATATTAATTTCGACTACTAAATAAGAATTGTTTTAACTAAACCCTTGACCCCAATGCATGATTTTTCCTTACTAAAAGTTTACAAGTGTTTTCCAAAATATTCTTTTTCTTCAAAAACCAAGTTTTACAATATTGAAAGTCTTAATGACTAAAGCAACGACTATGATCCTATGATGACTATGGTTCTATGACGACTATGATTCTATGATGCCTATGATTCTATGATGACTATGATCCTATGATGGCCATGATTCTATGATGACTATGATTCTATGACAACTATGATTCTATGATGACAATGATGATGTCAGATATGCTATGTCTATGACCCGATATGCTATGATATGTTCTATGTTGATAGTCTCGCCTTATGATTATCGTTCCTTCAAGGTGAGACAAAGCGACCATGATTATTCCATAATGCGATCGGAGGTTTCCGACCTTACGTCACTCCGATAAATACATGATTTCCTTGGGCTCTCTTGCATGCTAAATATGAACATGGGTTGGGGGGAATGGGATACTTGAATACAGGGAATTGGGAAGGAAACTATGTTTCATTGCCACTGGTCACCGGGGCTTATCATCCCGGACGCGGGATGCCAGGGACGCGGGATTTATGGCCGAGCCGGAGTATTCCGGCGCTATGTGGGCGAGCCGTCTCGTGCGGCACTATGACTGATATGACCAAATAAGCATGCATGGCATCCGCCCCGGGGCACTCGGATACACAGTTACTCTGCTATCCTATGATATATTTTATGTTTTCCATACGGTTATTACTCATATGCTCGGGTTCTGACTTTACATTATATGATCCCGATGTACCGGATCTGCTTTACGATATATTCCATGTGTACGGATACTCTCTCCCACATGACGTGCTTTACTTCTCTATGCTGTTGTTGCACATGATCATATCTCTTTCTATGTTACCGTCTATGCCTTACATACTCGGTACACTATTAAATGCGACGCCCCTTCTTGTGGGCGTTTCATGCCGCGCGGTACCCCCGGACGAGTAGAAGTCATTATAGAAGATGTTCCGGCAATGTTGGCAAGCTCCACTCGCCCTGGAGAGTTGTCTTTAGTCGGCTACGTGCTATGGTCCATGATTATAGTTAGAGGCTTTGCGGTAGTCGTGGGTCTAGAGTGTCGGCCCTAAAAATGGGAGTCCCAACTGGTTGATGTGTTTTTATTTTACTGTGCCCTCATATTTACAAGCTGCGTTTACGAGAAACGACGAAAAGATTTTGAAAATTTTACTATGTATTTTACTTTACTTTGTCTTATGATTCCAATATAGCATGTGTGTACTAAGAGTCCGAGGGTTCGCTCGGCTCCGAATACGGGGTCGGTGCCCGTCACGCTAAGAAAGTCGGTGGTGTGACATTAGACTCCGGGGGCCGAGGTCAACCTATCTTTTAACTCTTGGAAGCTACGCTCGCAAGCGTCATTCAAAATTTCTACCGACTTGGGTTAGCTTCATCAAAGGGGCTAAATAGAAGGTTAAAAGCCCTCTACGAATCTTCTATAATAACACGCCAATCCCGAAAAAACTACGAACTTCGTAGGCGTCGTAGGCCTTGGCCAAGTCTTCACAAACCTCTATTTTCGAGTATCAACTCTAATGCCATCATGCGAAATAACATGGCCCAAGAATGTCACAGAATTTAGCCGAAACTACGCACTTTGAGAATTTTGCATGCAACTCAGTGGGAGGAAATTTAAAAATAATACGTAGATGATGCGTATTCGATTAAATGCCATGAATACACTTAATATCATCAATGAATACTATCACAAATAGATCCAAGAGAGGCCTGAATACATTATTCATTAAATTCATGAATCCACCGGAGCATTAGTTAACCCAAACGACATCACTTTCGAAATTCGCATGGCCATATCTTGTTCCGAAAGTCAAGTTTTGGGAATATCTTCTTCTCGACTCTAACTTGATGGTAACCCGATCTCAAGTCTATTTTAGAAAACCACTTGGCACCCTACGTTACCGATCAAATAAGTCATCAATTCTTCGGAAGTGGATAATCGTTCTTTATCGTCACTTTATTCGGTTGTACGCCAATCAATACACATTCGTGGAGCCATCTTTCTTTCTTACAAATAAGACTGGCGCTCCCCACGACGACGAACTGGGCCTAATAAACCCTTTTCGAGTAAATCTTTCCGCCGAGCCTTTAACTCCTTTTAATTGCCGGAACCATTCGATAAGGAGGAATAGAAATAGGCTCGGTATCCGGCAACACATCAATAGCGAATTCAATCTCCTTTACGGAGGAAGGCTGGGAGTTCGTCCGGAAATACATCCGGAATTCATTCACTACCGGAACAGATTGGAAAGTCGGAGACTTTTCTTCCGTATCATGAACTCGGACTAGGTGGTAAATATAGCCCTTAGCTATCATTTTTCTCGCCTTAAGGTAGGAAATAAACCTACCCCTTGGAGTTGCTGTATTACCTTTCCATTCAAGTACGGGCTCTCCTGGAAATTGAAATCGAACCAATTTCATTCGGCAATCAACATTAGCATAATATGAGGCCAACCAATCCATGCCCATTATAACATCAAAGTCTAGCATTTCTAGCTCAACTAAATCAGCTTTGGTTTGGCGATCACATATCACAATTATACAATCTTTATACGCTTGTTTAGCTATCACGGGATCACCAACCGGAGTAGACACCTCAAAGGGTTTAATTGGCTCGGGTTTCACCCCAATACGATTAGCAACATAGGGAGTAATATATGATAACGTGGAATCCGGATCTATCAATGCATACACATCGCAAGAACACGCTGTATCAATGTACTGTAATCACATCCGGGGATGACTCGAGATCTGCTTCGTCCGGCTAAAGCATATAAAACGGG
>NW_026726664.1:0-38913 GCF_029784015.1 Lycium ferocissimum | reverse complement strand
AAATCCTTATAAGGTTAACGAATACTCTTAACAAGTGTTCAGCAAGTGCCTAAAGGTTCCGGGATCAAGCAAATCGAAAAAAATAAGTTTGTCTAAAATTTGGAAAAAAGTTGACAGAATTTTAGGTCAAATTTGGAGGGGTATATTTCCTAGTATATTAGGAGTTTTAAGGTATTTCAAAAGCCTAACATGAAGCTCGTCATGTCTAGTTTCCAACACAACAAACCGCTCGTCGATACGACATCGGATTAGAGAATTATGTCCATTACAAGGTAGGATGACAGAGTAGAAACGCGCGCTACGATGTACGTGCTACGTATTTTCGCGTCGCTACGGATCGGCGCAACGTTCGAACAGACTTTCTCCCCCTATAAAATGGTCAAAACCCCATTTTGTTTCAACCAAAAATCAGATCTTAAAGCTCAGCAACATATAGGGTCATTTTTGTCATGAAAAGTTGAGGGATTTGACTGATTTTAACTAATCAAGGCTCGGGTGGTGCATAATTGTGATTATAATACTGTTTTACGGTGGATTTGGCTTGGACTCAAGGTGAATGTTGAGGATATTGTTGTTTTACCAAGAATAAGGTATGGATCTTTCCTTATGAATGTTGCTTTTAGTTTAATTACGAAGGTAGAGTGATTAGATGTCCGTGTAATGAAGTTGTTGGTTGAGAAATTGGATAAAACATCATATGAGATGTCTTATGGAGTATGTTGATGTTAGTGATGATATTGTTGATGTTGGTATTGTTGTTGGATGCTGGTAATTGCAATTTCGGGTTAGGGATATAAACAGGGGAGATGCTGTCGAAATTTCGTCAGATTCTAGAAAGAGTTAGTTTGAGGGCTTAACACAGGCCTATGAAAATGAGTCTAACAATAGTAAAAATTTTCTTGAATATATATTTACGAGCCTTGGAGGCCAAGCTTTGAGTAGTTAAAGTTAAGGCGACCAAAAAGGTATGTTAAGGCTTTCCCGTTCTTTCTTCTTGGCATGATCCTATGATATGAGCGAACAACGAGTAAACGAGCTTCCATATTACTCTACTCTAGAAGCACTAGGAGTACTTTAGTCTTTGATGTTCTTGTACCCCTCTTAAGATTGTCCTTTCTGTTCATGAATCCTAAGTTTTGTATCATGATTATGTTAGTTCACATTTATGCATTGCATTTATTTCCATATATGCGTATTGACCCATGACCAGAAGGCGTTATCTACGCATATATTATATGTATATGGGGTATGGGGAAAGGGCGAGGCGTGATATATGCATTACCACCCGATCGGTGGTACACGTTGACGATGATTATATGAAGCCGCCGGGGGGTCGCCGAAGGGCCTATATGATATATGGATCGGGCCGTACGTTCCTTGGTACTATTATATGATACATGGATCGGGTCGTACATTCCTCGACACTATTATATGGGATATAGATCGGGCCATACGTTCCTCGGCACTATGACCTATGCTTATCATACGCCCTCAGAAGCATTTTCAGTAAGCAGAGATATACATATATGTTTAGAAAGTCAGGCATATAGATGTATTCATGCAGATGTATACAGTCAGTCAGTTTAGCTTCTGATTTTCAAAGTTTCTTCATGACTCCTATGTGTATGTTACTCTTCTACCTTACATGCTCAGTATATTATCCATACTGACTCCCCTATTGTTCGGGGATGGGGGGAGGGGGGGGGGGCTGTGTTCATGCCAGCAGGTTTAGATAGCCAGGAAGACAAATCACATCCTTAGGTTGCTTCTTCAGCTGGATAGCAGATCACTCCTCTCTTACCGGAGTTGCCGTCTAGATCGGGTATATGTTTTGATGTATATGGGTAGAGCAGGGGCCCTGTCCCGTCCACAGCATGTCCAGTATGTCAGTAGAGGATCATAGACGCTTATATTCAGTGAAACAGTGTGGCCCTCTCAGCACATGTTTGGTTACGTAGTTTTATCGGGTAGCCTTGTCGGCTTGTACCCCAATTTAGTTTAGTAATGCATGTATATGTCTTTTGAGGGCTGTGACCCTCAAGTTTATGATATCTATCAGGCAGTAGGTCATGTTGTGAGCGCCCTCAGGTGGCCCAGAATGAGCATGAGCAGGTATGTTATGTATGTTTTATGGCATCTAGGAGATCAAGTTCTGGGTGTCCTTCATATCCCTCTGGTTGGGCTGTGACAAGTATTCCCATGAAGAGCAAAACCCCTTAAGGGGGCATACCCTCCATATAAACTTGATGTACTGTTACACCTCGAAAAATTTTCCCTTAGCATACAGTAAATGGACTAACGAGGGGCATGACGTACATGAGGTTTGGACAAGCAAGAAATAGTCTTTAATGGTCCTAATTAAGATTTTCAAAGACATTCGAGTTAAGGAAAGAAAGTTGTTAAGGAAAGCGAGTTATAAGTTGTGTGTCGGGTAAAATTATGAGTATCGAATTAATGAGGACTTAATGATGTTTTGAGGAAGAGTTATAACATCCCTAGATTGCCAATGAAGTGATAAACAAGTGTTAAGAAGGTTCCATAAGGATTGGAGATCAAACGAGACGACGGAACAACTTCTAGTGGACTGTGAGTTCCACGACCATGTTCCACGGACCATGGAATGTTCCACGGATCATGGAAGGGTCCGTGGAACTGCCAAAAGAGATGGTGGCTGGCTGGTCGCGAACCATGACCAGAACCACGGCCAACACAAGGTTCCACGGACCGTGAAACAGTCCGTGAAACTCCTGACGGGCTAAACTCTTCCAAGTTTATAAATGTGATCCCACTTCATTTATTTCATTTCCACACCCTTATTCAACCTCTCAAGACCTCTAGAACATTCCATATATTTCAACCACAAGACAACCAAGGAAATCAAAGAGCAATAACAAGAATTGAAGTGAATCAAGTGTAGGAAACCTCACTAAAGTCATCCAAACCAAGAAATCCCAAGAAAGGTGAAATAGGGTTTTGGTGCAAGAGGTGTTTTACCATTCAAGGCTTATTCCTCCATCATCTAAGGTGAGTTTCATGATCTTTCCATATTGTTTGGAGTATTGATAAGATAAAATACTTGGATTGTAGAAGAGTATAGAAAATGGGTCATAAATGGGTGAATAGTGTCATTGTTGAGTGGTAGTTTGGAATGAATCATGAAAATGAATATGTTGAGATTATAAATATGTTATAAATGACGTTTAGAACATGGAATAAGTATTATATGCGAAAGAACACGATAGTGAGCTTTGGTCATGATTATGGAGAATTTGGAGTGAAATTGTGGAATGAGAATAATGTAAATGAATGACGATTGTCGTTTATGATATTGTGATTGTCGTTATGAATGGTTGGGAGTTGATATGGAATATGGAGGAAGTCATATAAACAAAGGAAACACTGCCCAATTTTCTCTAGCTTTAAGAAGCACGTTCTTATAATTGTTAGCTAATGTCGATACGAACTCTCTTGAAGGTAAAGACATGAGCATTAAAGGAGATCGAGCAAGCAATAGAGTTATTAAATGACAAAGGTATGTAAGGCTCAACCTTTATTCCTAAGGCATGAATCCTATGCATGGCTTTCCTCCTTCTTCATGAATTCCCTATATTCCGAAAGACTAAGAGCCTATGTTCATGAATAGTCATATGAGATGAGAAATACGCTATGAGTGGAATAATGATAATGCCAAGTTCAAAGCCTAAGGATTCTAGAGATTACGATATGATGTACCTACAAAGTTAATGATGTTGACTACGATTCATTAATGTTTTCCTCATGTACACTCACCTTAAAATGTAGTCCCTCCAAGGTGAGATATAATGACTATGATTACTCCATAACGCAATCGGGGGTTACGACCTTACGTCACCCCGACACAGCTATAGTTGCTTTCAAGTTCTAATGTATGCTTTGATGTTAAGTAATGATAAGTTTATGATATGTACGATGATGTGATTCTACCGTGCCTAAATGGCCGGGCATGTCACCGCAAAGACGGGTTGCATACGATTCCACCGTGCCTAAATGGCCGGGCATGTCACCGCTAAGGCGGGCTGCTATGTTTACACCGATTCTAAAGGGCCGGGCATGACACCACTAGTGGGCTGCATACGATTGTTACCCGGCCGCGGGTTAACGATATGATGATGTATGATTGATATGATGATGTATGTATGGTATGATGATGTATATGCTTTGATGATCCCTATGATATGCTACATTTGATATATGTATAAAATGAATCCATACAAAGGTTATGTCTCCATCTATGCCTTATGATTTTCCTATTATGTTCCTTTCATTCATGCCTTACATACTCAGTACAATGTTCGTAATGACGTCAATTTTCTTTGGATGCTGTGTTCATGCGCACAGGTAGGCAGGGAGATGGTACAGATCCATAGGAGCTAGTAGCTGATTTGAGAGCACTCCATTTTTCGGAGGTGCCATTGATTATTCTTTTGGTATATATGTATATATTCATGATTTGGGCACGACGGGGTCCTGTCCCGTCCATATGTCTAGTACTCTAGTAGAGGCTCGTAGATACGTATGTGTGGGTAGTATGGTCTCACAGCCTTCAGGTATATATATATATTATTTTGATAGCCGAACGGCTTATGTTTATAAAAGTAAATATGTTTCAAATGTTAATAGCTTTTTATGATTATGAGCATATATTATGAACGAGAGCAGATGAGTAACAGAATGAGCGGTGTTCGGGGGTTAGTCCCGAATACCCGTCATGGCCCGTATCTCGAGTCATGACAAAAGTGGTAGCAGAGCAGTTTAGTCCTAGGAAGTGTCTACGAGCCGTGTCTAGTAAAGTCTTGTTTATGGTGTGTTGCGCGCCACGCTAATAAACAAGAGGCTACAGGGCATTTAGGAAAAATGACCATCTTTCTTCTTATGAGATCGTGCGATAGAGCCGTGTATAAGATTTAATCCTCCCTAATGAGTGTGCTATGATTTCAGAAATGCCGCCAAAGGGTTGCTAAAGCCGCCCAGAAGGGCCAGATTATGATGAAAAGGCGGGCAGAAAGAGAGTCGCCAATGAATGTAGTAGAGGGCGAATCACACCATGAGGCTTTATCTAATGCCTCCATTACTCCGCCTATTATGGAAGAGCAAGAAGGAGCTTCAGCTCCAGCTCCTATGCCTCCAGTTCCTCCACCGGCTACTTCGGGTCAATAAGTGACCGAGGCTATTCATTTACTGACGCAGTTAGTTGCCGCCCAGGCACAACGATAGAATGCGGGCCCAAGTGATCGTTCAGCTAGTACTATAGCCCGTGAATTCATGAGCTTGAATCTCCCGGAATTCTTTGGGTCAAAGCCGGATGAAGACCCGCAAGGCTTTATTGATGAAATGTTGAGAACATTGCGGATTATTCATGCTTCCGAGACCGAATCTTTGGAGTTGGCACCATATAGACTCCGGGATGTGGCGGTTCTATGGTACAATAATTGGATAGCATCAAGAAACGAGAATGTGCCTCCTCCCGTTTGGCAAGAATTTGTAGACGCTTTCATCCGCCATTACTTGCCACCCGAGGTCCGCCGAGCTAGAGCGGATAGATTTCTAAATTTGAAGCAAGGGAACATGAGTGCCCGGGAGTATAGTCTTCAATTTAATTCTTTGGCTAGGTATGATCCGACTATGGTGGCCGATATGGGAGATCGGGTGCACAGATTTGTGAGTGGCTTAGGGCCACATTTGTTCAAAGATTGCCTGATGGCTTCATTGCAAGATGGGATGGACATTTCCCGAATTCAAGCCCATGCCCAAAATTTAGAAGGACAACAACCTCCGCAAAGGGGTGATCGTGATGTTGATAGAGGGCAAGGCAAAAGGGCCAGATCTATGGGCACAGGCAGTGATTATAGAGGGGGATCAAGGCAGACACATTCTAGGCACTCAGGCCAGTCGGTGACTAGTGCACCTCCCCGATTTGCAGGTAGGAGATTTGATCGCTCTTTCCGTTCAGGACAGGGCCAGAGTTCGAGGGCCCCAGGTTCTCAGTTTGGGGGAGATTACAGTCAGGGGAGACCACCGGTTCCCCGATGCGACCAGTGCAGAAAATTGCACTCGGGGCCGTGTCGCCGGGGCACGGATGCTTTTTATATTTGTGGACGGACCGGACACTTAATGCGTGACGCCTTCGAGATATGGTAGAGGTGGGGTTCGGCCCCACAAGATCGGCACGGGCTCCTTCTCAATGCGGCCGGCGGAGACTCCCCGTTCTAGCGAGGCCGAGGTAGAGGCCGAGGGGGATCATCTAGTTCGAGGTGCCACTCAGCCCCATATATATGCTTTAGCTGGACGACAGGATCTCGAGTCCTCCCCAGACGTGGTTACAAGTATATTGTCCGTATTTCCCCATGATGTGTATGCATTGATAGATTCGGGTTCCACACTATCTTATATTACTCCATATGTTGCTAATCGTATTGGGGTGAAACCCGAGCCAATCAAACCTTTTGAGGTATCTACTCCGGTTGGTGATCCCGTGATAGCTAGACAGGTATACTAAGATTGTATAATCGTGGTATATGACCGCCAAACTAAATCTGATTTAGTTGAGCTGGAAATGCTAGATTTTGATGTGATTATGGGTATGGATTGGTTGGCCTCATGCTATGCTAATGTTGATTGCCGAATGAAAGTAGTTCGATTTCAATTTCTAGGAAAGCCCGTGCTTGAATGGAAGGGTAATGCAGCATCTCCAAGAGGTAGGTTTATTTCCTACCTTAAGGCAAGAAAGATGATAGCTAAGGGCTATATTTATCACTAGTCCGAGTTCATGATACCGAAGTAAAGTCGCCAACTTTCCAATCCGTTCCGGTAGTGAATGAATTCCCGGATGTATTTCCAGACGAACTTCCAGGCCTTCTTCCGGAAAGAGAAATTGAGTTCGCTATTGATGTGTTGCCGGATACCAAACCTATTTCTATTCCTCCTTGCCAAATGGCTCCGGCAGAATTGAAAGAGTTAAAGGCACAGTTGAAAGATTTGCTTGAGAAGGGATTTATTAAACCCAGCTCATCACCGTGGGGAGCACCAGTCTTATTTGTGAGAAAGAAAGATGGTTCCCTATGAATATGCATTGATTATAGGCAGCTGAATAAGGTGACGATAAAGAGAAGATATCCTTTTCCGAGAATTGATGATTTATTTGATCAATTACAAGGTGCCAAGTGATTCTCCAAAATAGACCTGAGATCGGGTTATCCTCAAGTCAGAGTTAGAGAAAAAGATATTCCCAAGACAGCTTTCAGAACGAGATATGGCCATTATGAATTCCGGGTGATGTCGTTTGGGTTAACTAATGCACCAGCAGTGTTCATGAATTTAATGAATAATGTATTCAGGCCTCTCTTGGATCTGTTTGTAATAGTGTTTATCGATGATATCCTGGTATACTCTCGCACAGAATCGGAACATGCCGATCATTTACGTATTGTTCTTGGAATTCTTCGAACTCGGGAATTGTATGCAAAATTTTCAAAGTGCGAGTTCTGGCTAAATTCTGTGACATTCTTGGGTCATGTTATTTCAAGTGATGGCATTAGAGTTGACACTCAGAAAATTGAAGCGGTGAAGACTTGGCCAAGGCCTACGACGCCTACAGAAGTTCGTAGTTTTCTGGGATTGGCAGGTTATTATAGAAGATTCGTAGAGGGCTTTTCATCTATTTCAGCCCCATTGACAAAGCTAACCCAAAAATCAGCCGAATTTCAGTGGAATGATACTTATGAACGTAGCTTCCAAGAGTTGAAAGACAGGTTGACCTCGAACTCCGCTTTAACGCTTCCCGGAAGGGCCGGATGGCTATGTTATATATTGCGATGCTTCCGGCGTGGGGTTAGGATGTGTATTGATGCCGCACGATAAAGTCATTGCTTATGCTTCGAGACAAATACGGAAACATGAAAAGAACTACCCAATCCATGATCTTGAATTGCTACAGCGTTATTCATGCATTAAAAATGTGGAGACACTATTTGTATGGTGTGCACGTGGATATCTATACAGACCAAAAGAGCCTCCAATATATTTTCAAACAAAAGGAGATGAATCTGAGGCAAAGACGGTGGTTAGAATTATTGAAGGATTATGATGTCGATATCTTATACCACCCCGGGAAAGCAAATGTAGTAGCTGATGCGCTTAGCCGCCAATTAATGGGTAGCTTATGTGAAGTCCCCTCGGAGAAGAAAGAGTTGATTCATGAGCTCCACCAACTAGCTAATCTTGGAGTACGTCTAATTGATTCAGGTGACGCCGGGATTGGTATTCATGATCCCACGATTTCGACCTTGGACATGGAAGTAAAAGAGCGGCAATATGAAGATCCTCAATTGAGCCATTATAGAGATACATGTCATGCAAAAGAGAAGTCTCCATTTGAAATTTCCATAGAAGGAGTTCTCAAGTACCGAGGCAGGTTATGTGTTCCGAATGTTGCAGAATTATGCCGCCGAATCTTAGAAGAAGCTCATTACTCTTGGTATTCTATTCATCCAGGAACAACAAAGATGTATCGTGATCTCAAGTTGATGTATTGGTGGGACGGCATGAAAAGAGACATAGCAGAATTTGTAGCCCAATGTCCAAATTGCCATCAAGTGAAGATAGAACACCAAAAGTCAGGGGGATTATTGCAAGCAATGGAAATTCCTACGTGGAAATGGGAAGTGGTCAATATGGATTTTATTGTAGGACTACCCCGTTCCCGAGGCAAATAAGATTCTATATGGGTGATCGTGGACAGACTCACGAAAGCAGCTCATTTTCTCCCAGTCAGAACCACCTACTCAGCAGAAGATTATGCAAGGTTGTATATCAAGGAAATTGTGAGACTCCATGGTATTCCGATATCCATTATTACAGACAGAGGAGCACAGTTTACAGCCAAGTTCTGGAAATCTTTTCAAGAAGGTCTAGGTACTCAAGTAACCTCAGCAAGGCATTTCATCCGCAAACTGATGGACAAGCCGAGCATACCATTCAGACTTTGGAAGATATGCTAAGGGCATGTGTACTAGATTTTGGTGGTAGTTGAGATGACCACTTACCCCTAATTGAGTTCGCATATAACAATAGCTACCATTCCAGTATCCAAATGGCTCCGTATGAAGTGTTATATGGAAGGAAGTGCAGATCTCCAATTGGATGGTTTGAAGTCGGAGAAGTGCAATTAATAGGCCCCGAGCTGATTCAACAAGCGGTAGAAAAGTCAAGATGATCCGAAATCGATTGTTAACGGCCCAAAGTCGCCAAAATTCTTATGCGGACAACCGCCGGCGAGATCTAAAATTTCAAATTGATGATTGGGTGTTCTTGAAGGTATCGCCAATGAAAGGGGTGATGAGATTTGGTAAGAAGGGAAAGCTAAGTCCTCGATATATTGGACCCTACAAGATCATCCGTAAGGTGGGTCAAGTAGCTTATGAATTGGACTTGCCTTCAGAGCTTGAACTAGTCCATCCAGTTTTTCATGTTTCAATGCTCCGCAAATATGTTGGAGATCCTATGAAGATTGTGCCAATAGATGATGTTCAGGCCACAGAAAAGCTAGCCTACGAAGAAGTGCCTATTGTCATGCTAGACAGGCAAGTACGAAGACTTCAGAATAAGGAAGTAGCTTCAGTCAAAGTCTTATGGTGGAATAACAATTGAGAAGTGATGACTTGGGAAGCGGAAGAGAAGATGAAATCCACATATCCGCATTTATTTCAGCCCCTGAAAGAAATTTACGAGGAGACGTCGGGATTATGAGGCATGTATGTTTTTCTTTTATGCATATGGGTCGTGTGTGGCCAAGTTATATTGCTATTGTATTGTGGCCCTGTGAGGAAATGTTATTATGGGTTGTTGTGAGAGGATGGTAGTGCCATATTACAGGGGAGACTCTGGCGAAATTTTTTTAGAATTCCTAATAACTTAACATTCAAGGATGAATGTTCCAAAAGGGGGGAAGAATGTTACACCTCGAAAATTTTTCCCTTAGCGTACAGTGAATGGACTAACGAGGGGAATGAATATACGAGGTTTGGACAAGTAAGAAATAGTCTTTAATGGTCCTAATTAAGATTTCCAAAGACATTCGAGTTAAGGAAAGAAAGTTGTTAAGGAAAGCGAGTTATAAGTTGTGTGTCGGGTAAAATTACGAGTATCGAATTAATGAGGAATTAATGATGTTTTGAGGAAGAGTTATAACATCCCTTAGATTGCCAATGAAGTGATAAACAAGTGTTAAGAAGGTTCCATAAGGATTGGAGATCAAACGAGACGACGTGAACAACTTCGGTGGAACTGTGACTTCCACCACCATGTTCCACGGACCATGGAATGTTCCACGGACCGTGGAAGGGTCCATGGAACTGCCAGCAGAGATGGTGGCTGGATGGTCGTGAACCACAACCAGAATCACGGCCAACACAAGGTTCCACGGACCATGAAACAGTCCGTGGAACTCCTGACGGGCTGAACTATTCCAAGTTTATAAATGTGATCCCACTTCATTTATTTCATTTCCACACCCTTCTTCAACCTCTCAAGACCTCTAGAACCTTCCATATATTTCATCCACAAGAATACCAAGGAAATCAAAGAGCAATAACAAGAATTGAAGTGAATCAAGTATAGGAAACCTCACTAAAGTCATCCAAACCAAGAAATCCCAAGAAAGGTGAAATAGGGTTTTGGTGCAAGAGGTGTTTTACCATTCAAGGCTTATTCCTCCATCATCTAAGGTGAGTTTCATGATCTTTCCATGTTTTTTGGAGTATTGATAGGATAAAATACTTGGATTGTAGAAGAGTATAGAAAATGGGTCATAAATGGGTGAATAGTGTCATTGTTGAATGGTAGTTTGGAATGAATCATGCAAATGAAAATGTTGAGATTATAAATATGTTATAAATGACGTTTAAAACATGGAATAAGTATTATATGTGGAAGAACACGATAGTGAGCTTTGATCGTGATTATGGAGAATTTGGAGTGAAATTGTGAAATGTGAATAATGTAAATGAATGACGATTGTCGTTTATGATATTGTGGTTGTCGTTAGGAATGGTAGGGAGTTGATATGGAATATGGAGGAAGTCATATAAACAAAGGAAACGCTGCCCAATTTTCTCTAGCTTTAAGAAGCACGTTCTTATAATTGTTTAGCTAATGTCGATACGAACTCTCTTGAAGGTAAAGACGTGTGCATTAAAGGAGAGCAAGCAAGCGAGTGAATAGTTAAACGACGAAGGTATGTAAGGCTCAACCTTTCTTCCTAAGGCATGAATCCTATTCACAGTTTTCCTTCTTCTTCTTCATGAATTCCCTATATTCCGAAAGACTAAGAGTCCTTGTTCATAAATAGCCTTATGAGATATATTATGAATACGATAATGATAATGATGGGCTTAAGTCTAAATATCCTAGAATCCACGATATGATGTCTTTAGGAAGTTAATGATGTCGACTATGATCTAGTGATGTTTTCCTTATATGCACTCACCTTAAAACGCTAGTCCCTCTAAGGTGAGATATAATGACTATGATTACTCCATAACGCAATCGGGGGTTACGACATTACGTCGCCCCGACACAGCAATAATTGCTTTCAAGTTCTAATGTATGCTTTGATGATATATGTATGATGATGTTAAGTTATGATAAAGCCATGATATGTCGATGAAATGAATGATAATGATAAGTATATGATATGTACGACGATGTGATTCCACCGCGCCTAATTGGCCGGATATGTCACCGCTACGGCGGGTTGCATATGATTACACCGTACCTAGATGGCCGGGCATGTCACCGCTAAAGCGAGCTGCTATGTTTACACCGAGCCTAGAGGGTCGGGCATGACACCACTAGTGGGCTGCATATGATGGCTACCCGGACGCGGGTTAACGATATAATGATGTATGATTGATATAATGATGCATGTATGGTATGATGATGTATATGCTATGATGATCCCTATGATATGCTGCGTATGATATATGTATAAAATGAATCCATACAAAGGTTATGTCTCCATCTATGCCTCAAGATTTTCCTATTAAGTTTATTTCATTCCTGCCTTACATACTCAGTACAATATTCGTACTGACGTCCATTTTCTTTGGACGCTGTGTTCCGGCCCACAGGTAGGCAGGGAGACGGTGCAGATCCATAGGAGCTAGTATCTGATTTGAGAGCACTCCATTTTCCGGAGGTGCCATTGATTATTCTTTTGGTACATATGTATATATTCATGATTTGGGCACGACGGGGTCCTGTCCCGTCCATATGTCTAGTACTCTAGTAGAGGCTCGTAGATACGTACGTGTGGGTAGTATGGTCTCACAGCCTTCATGTATATGTATGTATATATATATATATATATATTATTTTGATAGCCGAAGGACTGATGTTTATAAAAGTAAATATGTTTCAAATGTTAATAGCTTTCTATGATTATGAGTATATGTTATGAACGAGAGCAGATGAGTAACAGAATGAGCGGTGTTCGGGGGTTAGTCCCGGATACCCGTCATGGCCCGTAGCTCGGGTCGTGACATATACGCTGCATTTTCCCTTAATAGTAACTCTTAATCTACCATATTCAGGTCACTTAATCAAGTTCAAATCTCTTAAAAGAAACTCCTCATTTTTCTCAAAAATCCAAGCATTTAACTGTCAGTCAAAGCTAATCAAATAAGTAAGAGTTCTACAGTATGCAACCTCAATGCCCTATCTCAACACAGATAAGGAAAGAATGCCATAGAACTAGTCATAGCATAATCAAGGGGGTCAGGACATACTTTTAAGTGATAGAGCAAGCAATTTCGACAATAGGAAAGGCAAGGAAGCAAAGCAACACAGGTTTAAGAGGTGTAAAAGAGAGAAAACAAGCTAAAGACCATAAGTACATACTCAGGATTTTAGTTCTTAGATTTTAGAGAGGAATCAGCAATCAAAAAAAAAAAGACAAAGTTTTAAAATATCCAATCAGGAGCTCATCGCAAATAATGGGAAGTTAAACTAATTCCTAAAAGCCCAATCTTAGAGCCTATTTACTGCTGATCAAAGGGTCACAAAAGCAAGTTGAAAATCTAAAGCTATTTTCCAAGTTAATGTTAACTCAACAGGTCCAAATATCAAGCAACCAAACAGAGGTGGGGAAATATATATATCAAAACCTAGAATCTATAATCAAACTACCAAGATAAGAGCAAATAGACAGCTGCTACACCTACTATTTTTTTAATTGCAGTCGTTGTTTCAGTTTTAGCATTTGCACCAAGTGCAACAAGATCGTATTTTTATCAGGTTTATTAAGCCCAGTTAAACTCTCCATAGTCATAGTATAATCCCAACAAGTCACAAAAGTCATCTCAGTTCATAGCCAGTTTCAACATCGTTAGCAAATTCCCAAAAAATAATTTTGACTTAGTCTAGTCCAAAGGGGGCATTATAAGATCAGTAGAACCGCATCAAACAAACACAAGGAATTTCTAGGTAAAGAATGATCAATACAAGATGGAACAGTCCAAAAGAAAGAGATAGGAGCATAGTGTTATTCCATGTGCAAACTATAAGCCAACTACTGAATTCAGCAACTAGGCAGTTTCAAATAAGAGCAATGACTGGTTCAAACGGTCTAGCATAAGGTCAAGAAAAGAGGTATATGATGTTACCTTAATTCATTGATAGAGTTCAAATCATTATATAGTCCAAATAGTGAGTCAAGATTACAAGCAAAGGTCAAATAGGTATAAATAGTGGTTGTAATCAAACATGGTCAAAAAGGAAAAATTGACATAAAAGCACTTAGTATTCCAGGGGTTTCAAAAACATTAAAGGGGACATGGCACTATCCTAGGTTCCCCATAGCATTTTAGTCATAGTTTAGTCTAAAACAAGCAAACAGAAACAAAAGGAACATATAAAAATGAGTCTCAAATTTTACATGTGATCAGCAAAGGACTGTGTTATAAAACAAGTATCTCATCAGTTTTCTCAAAAAACTGCTTCAATCCTTGTTTAGAATCCTTATTCTTAGTCTATTAGGTGATAAGGTTAGGCAAGAAGAAACAAGCAAGTAATAAGCAACACAGATATCACATCTAAGTCACCTATTCAATTTCTTAAAAGCAAATGATAGTGAGCTCAGCAAGGTCTAAATCTTAACCAACTCCTAACACTTTTTTGAAAGAGAAATTTTAATCAGAGATCAAGTTTCCAAGAAACCAAACTCATAGAGCGAAAGAACAAGAGACTAAGCTACTACTAAGTTCTGCTCTCTTTTTTTTTTCTTTTTTTTTTTTTGTTAAAAATCCCTTTTTATACCTCTACTTATTCAACAACAAAAATACATGAAGCCTACCTATTGATCACTTCAAAATCTAAACTAAACATAACAATCACCATGATAGTCTAGATAACTGGCTAACAAAAGAAAATGAGACTTATTATCACAAAAATGAGATCCACACACAATAGTTTAAGCAAAACACCCTCCTTCTTTCCTTTTCAAAGAGATTCTAGGCAAACATTAGCAATACACACAGGTTCAGATGTAAGTCTTAAGACTTCAAAGGATTCAATTGACAAATGAGGCTTCAGAACCTTAAGTTACCCATTTTAAAAGATGTTAAACCATTAAAGGTGATTCAAAACCAACAAATGATGGAAAAAGATCAAATTTAACTTCTAAAACTTAGACTTAACAGATTTCTAGAGAAAAGATTCAAACTTTTTCTAGTAAAGTCAATTTGAAGCCATGTCTAGGACCAAAGCCATATCAAACAAGTAAACTAGAAGACAAAATTGATCCATTATTATCAGACAAGACTATCCTCACAACATGATGAACAGAAATCACAAGAATAAGCCTAATCACTTAAAATTCTAATGAAACAATGTCATATAACAAAGCAGGAACCTTAAACATCTTAATACAACAAGAGTAGACCCCAAAAACCATCATTTATCACATTTAGTTCCTAAATTCAAGAAGAAAAACAACAAACAAAACCTCAACATGATTCAGAAAAAATTCAGTCATATTTATAGCTGTTGAAACAACATCAACACTTTACCATCAACTAAACTAAGGCAGCCATGCATTTGAATCAATGAAATAAAGCTCAAAACACATATTTAAATAACAATGTGATCATTCAAATTCATATAAAGACTGAAACTGAAATAAAGAGTTGTATAGAGATATTACCTCTTACAAAGGCAACCCAAAGATCAAATGGGCAGATTCAATCAAATCTTCAAACAACAAACACTAAAAAACATTTTGCAAGCCTTTTCTTCTTGATTTTTCAAGATATAATATATTTTCGGGTAGTATCCTATGTATTATGGTATATATATATATATATTTGGTAATGTAGGCATATATGTAGTGTATATATATATATATATATATATATATATATATATATATATATATATATATATAGGTATATATGTATATGTTTTGGGTAAATTATCAAGTGACTCAAACCCTAGCAGTCGAGTATTAGTAGCAACCCTTCAAAAAAAGAAATCCCCTCTTTTCTATATACATATATTTTGGTAATGTAGGTATATATGTAGTATATTTTTTGGGTAAATTATCAAGAGACTCAAACCCTAGTAGTCGAGTATTAATAGCAGCCCTTCAAAAAAAGAAATCCCCTCTTTTCTACACATACTTTCTATTTATAGCATTCAAAATCATCTTAAGGGTAAGAAAATGGAAGATTCAAGGTTTTTCAACAAGATTTCCCTCCTAAATTCCCCAACTCGTCGCACAGATTTAATTTCAAACAAATAATGACAAAAATAATACAACACATTGTAATAAATTGTACCAAAATCCCTAATTTTTCACAAATTGTACAAGGAATAACAAAACGAAATCAGATTGTACATACCAGATAGCAAATAGTATGCCAACACACACAAAACAACAAAAACAAACCAACAAACAAACAAATAGGACTGTTAAAACCTTACACGTAGCCAAATAACATCACAGCCGTCAAGCAAATCACCAGACAGCCCCCTTTGGGGTGGTGTGGTAGCACAAGATGGCTAAAGCCTTTAAGGCTCGCCCATGGCATCCCACACCACAAGGGGGGGGGGGGGGGTGGGGAAATACTCGTTATAGGCTAAAAAATGGTGGAAACACGGTGGAGGGGCGGTGGCTAGTGGTGAAACCCTAGCGCCGCTATTGAATTCTCTCAAGAAGAGAGATAGAAAATATTTTAGGGTAAAACAAGATGACGGGTTGCACGAGAAAAATAAGTGGGAGGGGGGGAGGGTAAGTATATTATTTACTTTCCCCCCCCCCCCCCCCCCTTTAAAAATATAATACGCATTTTAAAAACATAGTATATAGTTTAAATTAATTAGCACAAAATGCCCTGGTAAAATAATATTTTGACAAGATAAAAATCATAATACGTTGTTTTAAAATGCGAGCTTCGAAACGAGCCCAATATTGATATACTTTTGAGCAATATTTAAAAATGGAGACAGATGCGGTAAAAATGAGCGGTAGTTTATACGTCGTCTTTGTTAATAATTTTCTTGAGTCGGACGGAGCAGAATATGTATCTTCTTTTCAAATCACGTTTGTGAAAGTAAATAACTCGTAATTTCTTGTAATTGTTAATTTTATGAGAATAATAATTAAACGTCAATTTTTGTAATTTTCTTGGGATTTTTAATTTTGAAGGTGTATCCTTGCTCCGTCTTTGACTCGGAAATTTTGAGAATTAAAATAAGCGTCTTATACGGTGAAAATTAGGTGTCAACAATTGCCTCTTCAGAGTTCGAGGATGGCGAGGCCATCCTTGAGCTACGAATTTGACAATCCTAATTTTTACCTAATAATAGAAAATACAGCTCTTTTGCACAAAATTTCAAAAGTATGGTCGGACCCTGGCTTTTGGGCTTCTTACATATCTCAGGCTAAATGAGAATTCAGGCGGTTTGTAGTTCTGACTCTACGAGGACTATGAAAATAGGAATTTTCTTTAAACTACCTCGAGGTGTCTTGAGATAATTATAGGAATATGGCCGAGCCTCGAATTTTGAGTAGCCTACATATCCCTGGCTTTGGGAATCAGGCCAATTGTAGTTCGACTCGATAGCCCGAAAAGGAATATCCGTTTATGTGAGAATACCTTTGACTATTTCTGGTGATAAACCTAATCGGAAGTGGTTTTCAAAAGATTTATGAGCGCAGTTGCTTGAAGTGATGTTTCAATCTCGGTGTAGAAAGCTTGACTCTCGTATACAAATTTTGACCGGTTGCCCAAGAAGAGTTCCACGTTTGCTCCGCATGTCTTGAGTCTGGCTCTCTTGCTCCTATTTTGGTAGCTTTTAGCTATCTCCAAATGCCGAGTCCTGCATGTTAGATTTTTGAAAATTTTTATTTTAATGTAGTCATACCTGAATGGCATTTCATCATTTTGTTGACATTGAAATCGTCTTCCAATATTATGTCCGCCTTTTCGCAAATGCTCGTCCGTCTTCTTTCTTTTCTCCTGTAAGTGTGTGTTTTCGTGTATATTTTTTGAAAAGATGATCTACTCTGGATAATAATCACGATATTTTTACCAGCTCTTTTATGTCATTTTCATATGTTTTCATTGTTCAATGATAACTTCCGTTGGGATACGGTCGGGCTGTACAACATTTTTGCGAAACCTACACACTCCAGTCCGGTTGTCATTTTCGTAAGCAAGATGTTACTAATGAAAACCATGTTTTCAAGTGCGGGGTCATTTTTGTTTCTTATAACATCCGCCACCCCTAAAAATTTGGACTCATATCATTTTCACATATTGCGGTGACTGTCGCAAATCCGATGTCGACTGTATCGTTGTCCTCATACGAAGCTTGCGGTATACTAGTTCGGGACCACATCACTTATAGTCAAAATTACCCAAATGCAGACTGCACATCAGAGTGCAGTATCATATTCCTTTCATGATAACTACTAACCTCTGTGTCCAGAATTACAAGATTTAATCAAAATATTCAAGTTAACTACTGCAAAGTGCGGAGCCTTTTCTCAGGGCTACCACTATCCCTAAACCATGATTACGTTAACTTGAAATAAACTGCAACAGCGACTGCGAATCATGATGTAGGAATCACATTCGTATTTCAACGATTGTGGACATCAACATCGGAATTATGCCACCTATTTTTGGCTATATATATGGATGAAGACTCAGCCCCGTCGGCACGTAGTCGTTTAATCCATATCGTTATTTTGAGGAATAAAGCTTACCTCGGTAGCAAGACTGACATCTTCCTTTTTTGACTCCGGGGAAGAATACCTGCCCGTCAACAGGGTTCATATCTTCGAAAAGGACTTGACTCGATTGTGAATACGATATTTCGATACCGATATCAACGCGTTGTTTTAAATTTTTAGATTTTTATGACATCTAATTAGTCAATGTATCAACGCAGGCCATGCGACGTGTAGGTCGGGGTCTCAATACCTTGACACAATACTGTTTAGTGGAGACCAGGCTCTAGGTACCATGATTATATCTTTCAGTAGTCTTTAAAAATTTTCTTTTGTAAAAAGTCTTCGTGCTCTGCAAAACGAACAAACTGCGTAAAGCAAAATTTACTTAGGGAGGGCTTCGTTACCCTTTCGTAGACTCTTTTGCGCTGCTATTCCTTGAAGCTTCTTCGTCACTTGGCTTGTTGTGACTACCCTATTTTAAACATTCTAGCAAACGAGTTAGTGTAAAACATCCATGCTTGTTTGTTCCTGCATCCATAGAAAATTTGTCAGTTTCCTATATGGTCGACCGCTCTCCCTGCGCATGGACTTCTTCCGTTCACATTTTGGCAGGAAAGGATGCTCATTTTCCTTAAAATCTTTTATTTTTCTAGCAGAGTTGAAAAGTTTTTGGGCGATGATTTTTGGAAAATATATGTATTTTATATATTATATCTATGGTATATAATATATGTTTATATATATATATATATATATATATATATAAAATATATATATTTTATATATATATATATATATATATGTTTCGCCTTTTAATGTCATGACATTAGTTACTCAAACAAGGTCTCCCGTCTCTTTTTCTCCTTCTTGATCTCGACTTGTGAAATTTTCGAATCTCTTTCGAAAATTTTGCCCCAGTTTGTATACATCTTTATACTAACTTGAATTTCACTATGTCGAAGGAATTTTTGAGAGCGTCTCAAAAATTCTGTCCCAGTGTAAGTGTGTACTTGTCAATTCTTGATTTCACCATGCTCGAGGAACTTTTGATATCCTTCTCAAAAATTCTGCCCAGTGTAAAAGTTTTGATCAGTCTGTTCCATAGAACTGATATATTTAAAGAATTTTTGAGGTCCTCTAAAAAATTCTGCCCCAGTTTCCTTGTGGTGTTACCTTTATCTTTCTCTCGCTAAAACATTTTTGAGGTTTCCTAAGGTTTATTAGGAATTTGTTTGGAATGACCGAGCTCAGGAGAGCACCTACGTATCCCATTTCGGGAATCAGGTCGAAACGTAGTTTGGGGTAAACATATTGGAAATTTTTTTGTGAGACCGAACTCAAAAGAGTGCCTACGTATCCCAAAATGGGAATCAGGTCATAACGTAGTTCAATATACATAATTTTGTATTTTTGAGTTAAAGCGACCGAGCTTGGAAAAGCACCTACGTATCCCCTTATAAATATAGGGAATCAGATCCTTGCATAGTTCGTACTTGGTTTTGGATTTGGTTTTTTCTAAATATGCAAAATTACCAGCAAAGAAAATGTAATTAAAGCAACATAAACTATAAAAACTCTGAATCTTTGCAGTCGTTTTCTTCTTCACACGTAGTATCTCTTGATGGTGTCGGAATTTATTGCTCTTGGACACTCCTAACCATCCATTTCAGCAAGTACCACAGCTCCTCCTGATAGTACCTTTCGCATCATATGGGGGCCTTGCCAGTTTGGTGCGAACTTTCCTTTGTATTCTTCTTGATTAGGGAATATTCGTTTGAGCACTAATTGCCCAATTTGAAAAAAACCTAGTTCTCACATGCTTGTTGAAAGCTTGCGCCATCCTTTGTTGGTACAATTGACCATGGCAAACAACAATAATTCACTTTTCATCTATCAAAGCCAGTTATTCATACCTTTTGTGTATCCATTCTGTATCGTCCAACTCAGCTTCTTGTATTATTCAAAGTGAAGGGATTTCTACTTCGGCTGGTATTACTACGTCAGTGCCATACACCACCAGGTATGGAGTGGCCCCAACGAAGTTACGCGTAGTGCGATATCCCAATAATGCATAAGGCAGTTATTCATGCCAGTCTTTGTAGTTATCGATCATCTTTCTGAGGATCTTCTTGATGTTTTTGTTGGAGGCTTCCACAGGCCCCTTCATTTGTAGCCGGTATGCGGTTGAATTCCGGTGAGTGATTCGGAACTGCGCACACATGTCTTTCATCAAGTGGCTATTCAAATTAGCCCCATTATCTGTTATGATTGATTCTGGGATACCAAATCGGCATATGATGTTGTTGCGCACAAAATCTGTGACTACTTTCTTTGTTACTGATGAATAAGATGCTGCTTCCACCCACTTGGTGAAATAGTCTATGGCGACCAAAATGAAGCGGTGTTTGTTTGACGCAGCTAGTTCAATTAGTCCTATGACATCCATGCCCCAAGCAGTGAATGCCCAAGGTGACGTCATAGCATTCAGTTCTGTCGAAGGAACCTTTATCAAATCTCCATGAATTTGACACTTCATTTCTAGACTAACTTGCTACAATCATTCTCCATGGTCATCCAAAGAATACCCAGTTCTTAGAATCTTCTTTGCTAGCATGAACCCATTCATGTGAGGCCCGCAGGTTCCAGCATGCACTTCTTCAATCAATCTTGTAGCTTCGACACAGTCAACACATCTAAGCAATCCCAAATTTAGAGTTCTTTTGTACAGGACATTCTTGTTGAGAAAGAAACCATTTGCCAACTTCCTGATAGTTTTCTTCTGGTTGATGGTGATTCCTTCGGGATATTCTCCTTTCTCCAGGAACATTTTAATGTCAACGTACCAAGGTTTTCCATCAGTCTCTGCCTCTACAAAAGCACAGTGAGCCGGTCGATCTCTGATTTCAATTTTGACAGGATCAATGTATTTACTATCAGGATGCTGAATCATGGATGCTATTGTTGCCAATGCATTAGCAAACTCATTTTGAGTTCTCAGTATGTGCTTGAACTTTACTTCTTGGAACCGATCTGCAAATCTTTGCACAAGTCCGACATACGGTATGATCTTCTCGTTTTTGGTGGCCCATTCTCCCCAAACTTGATGAATCCACAAATTCGAATCGCCAATTACTTGAAGGTTTTGCACATTCATGGCAAGGGCTAAAAATAGACCCAAAATTCATGCTTCGTATTTAGCCATGTTGTTGGTGCAACTGAAGCTCAACTTGGCTGCCACTGGATAATATTGTCCTGATTCTGAAACCAAAATGGCTCCGATTCCTGATCCTTTAAAATTGACCGCTCCATCAAAGTATACTTTCCATCCTAATTCATCTTCATTTTCTTCGCCCTCAATTTTCATTATTTCTTCGTCTGGGAAGTAAGTCCACAAAGGTACGAGATTGTCATCTACTGGACTTCTTGCTAGTAAATCTGCTAATGCTTGCCCTTTAACTGCTTTTACGTGCGACGTATTGAATGCCAAACTTACTTAATAGCATTTTCCATTTGGCCAATTTCCCTATACGCATAGGCTGGCGAAAGATGTACCTTAGGGGGTCCATTCTTGAAATCAGATGAGTCGTGTATGCAGCCATATAATGTCTTAGTTTCTGAGACACCCATGTCAGAGCACAACAAGTCTTTTCCACCAAGGAATATCCGGATTCAGAGGGTGTGATCTTCTTACTGATGTAATAGATGGCTCTCTCTTTCTTGCCTGTTTCATCATTTTGTGCCAACATGCACCCAAAAGAATTTTCTGATACTAAAATGTACAGTAGCAAATGACTTCTCGGCCTTGGCGGGACCAAAATGGGTGGATTTGACAGGTATCTTTTAATTGTGCCAAAGGGTTTCTAGCAGTCTTCCTTCCATTTAGTTGGATCATCTTTCTTGAGGATTTCGAGGATTGGTTCTATGATTACTGTGGACTGGGCGATGAAGCGTCCAATGTAATTCAACCTTCCCAAGAAGCTCATGACCTCTTTCTTTGTTCTTAGAGGTAGGAGTTCTTGGATTGCTTTGATCTTTGTGGGATTAACTCAATATCACGATGACTGACTACAAATCCTAGTAATTTTCCAGCAGGCACTCCAAATGCGCATTTTGCAGGATTCAACTTCAAATCGTACTTGCGGAGTCTATCAAAGAATCTTCTTAAATGTTCAAGGTGGTCCTCACCCACTCGGGATTTGATTACAACATCATCCACATACACCTCAATCTCTCTATGCATCATATCATGAAAGATGGCGGTCATTGCCCTTATGTAAGTAGCGCCAGCATTCTTGAGGCCAAAAGGCATTACCCGGTAATGATACACTCCCCATGGTGTGATGAATGCCATCTTTTGAGCATCTTCTTCATCCATCAATATCTGATGATAGCCCGCGTAACAATCCACAAAAGATTGCACCTCATGCTTGGCGCAGTTATCAATGAGTATGTGAATGTTTGGGAGTGGGAAATTATCCTTTGGGCTAGCACGGTTAAGATCACGGTAGTCCACATAGATCCTTATTTTCCCATCTTTCTTTGCTACCGGGACTATATTTTCAAACCATTTTAGGTGCGGCGTCACTTCAACAACTCCTGACTGAATCTGTTTCTCCACTTCTTCTTTAATTCAGCTACTGACATCAGGCTTTGGCTGCCTAATTTTTTGTTTTATTGGGGAAAAGCCTTCAAGGATCGGTAACCTATGGGCAACAATGTTCATACCTAAACCTGGCATATCGGCGTATAACTAAGAGAAAACATCTTCATATTCTTTCAACAAACGCCGATACCCTTCTTTCCCAGTTTCTGTCAAATGCACACTTATTCTAGTTTCCTGAACCAACTTTTCATCTCCTAGATTAACTACCTCTATTTCCTCTAGGTTTGGCATTGGTCTGTTCTCGTATTCCTCTTCGACATCTATCAACCCTTCTAGTTCAGTTATATCTTCTTCTTAATTGTCGTTTTGTTCGTCGTCGTTTTTACTTGTTTTGTAACATGTCATGACATTATTTGTGGCCTCTGTATTATTACTGTAAAACAAAATAACGCGGTTATTAATCATGTAAAAGCAATTTTGATTACGTATTTATATATGATTATATATATATATATATATATATACACACACACTATATATAGGTGAAGCAAAACGATTTTGTCTTATTGTAAACTTTGAGGCATTTTCATTGAAATTTTAAAAGGAGCGGTACAAACTATGGTCCTGGCTCGAAATGGGACATCGAGCCATTTCCGTTATTTAACAACACGTAATAAAAACATGAAAAGGGGACAAGCCGGGCCTCAAAGCCAACTTTCGCCGTTTATTCTGAAAATGAGCATTCTTTCTACCGCAAAGTGAACAACGGGGTAGAAGTCCATCCACTTGTTGTTTCCCCGGCTCACAGGTGAATCTCCAATGCTTCAAGCATTCTTCAATGATGGCCGTGCGTACTCTTCCCAAAGCAATGTCCTTAAACCCTCTTCTGGATCTTTGCTATTGTGACTCATTGGGCATCTTTGTGAAGAACTCGGGTATAGATGAGGGAACAACTTTCTCATTTCAACGGACCTCTCGGCCCATATTCTGCTTCTTCCTCTTCTGCCTCACATGGCTCGTATCCAACCCCAAATCGATATTTTTGTCATTTTTAATACTCACTGGTTCTTTGATTCCCTGTAAGTTCTTTCCTAGACCTTTATCGAGCTTAAACCCACTCCTTATTATAGTTGTAGCAATCATTTTGTAGACCAGTGGCATAGGGATATTGTAACACCCCGAATTTTTTTTAAGCTAACTCTTGAATTTTTGATTGACCATATCTTGATAGTTAGGGTATATTTTACTGCGCACTTCCTGAATGTGAACTTGATGATATTTGAAACTTGTTTGAAGTGTTATGGTGTAGTTATATAAACTACTCCTACCGTGATTATCTTAGTAATTTATTAAATGGATTAGATATATATAAAAGTGGGCAGCCCCCCTTTTTTTTTCGTCCTTATCCCAAGTAAGATATATACCCTTTTGGCTCTTATCCTCTCCCCCACCCCCCAATTTCATTTTGCTCTAAGGAAATAAAACACCAAAACCTCTCTCCTCTCATAATATTTATCCTCTAAATCAATCATCAAGACTTTCTTTGGTTGAGCCCCAAACAACTCCACACGATTGAGGTAAGTTACAAACCCGTTTTTCAACTGGATTGTTGTTAGTGTTTTCAGCATAATTCCTTGTATAAAGATTAGTTTTAAGTGATTCAATATATATATATATATATATATATATATATATACATATGAGATAGGATTAGAAAAACTAGACCTAGAACCAATTCAAATGGATAATTTAGCAAATATATCAGAAGACTGTAGTCACGACTTTGAAAGAAATAAAGGTTTAGATAGTAACGCATGTTTCTCTTGTAAATGGTTTTCTAGTAGAGATAAAAGAGCAAAATGTAAAAATTGTTTTATAGAAGGATGTATCATGTGTATTGAAAAAGAATTTAAGACAAATATACACAAAGAAGAAAGACATAAAAAAATAGAAGACCCTACTATTAGTATAAGAATAATGACATTAGAAGCTAGAATGAACGAATTAGAAACCAGGTTATATAAATTAGAAAAAGGAAAACAAAAAGGAGCAGATAGCGAAGATGAAGAAATAGGTTTATCTAATATACAACCGCTAAGAACAATACCAGAAGATTCAACAGTGGAACTAATGAGTATAGAAGACCATGGAGCCCTAGTATGTAATGAAGATAAAATGAAAATATAGATGACTATGAAATAGAGACATTAGCATTAGTAGATTCGGGATGTACTAAATATATAATAAATAAACTACTGAGTCAACCCTTATGAACATAGAATTAATACAAGAAGAATTTGAAGTAGACGTAGCTATAGAAGAAGCAAAAAGACTTCATAGAGAAAATAAAAATATAAGTTTTAGATGTAAAGGATGTAAGTTAGGAGATCTAACAATAGAAGAAACTATAAGTCACTTTAAATTATGTGAAGCTAGAACCGATAATTGGGGATATAGAGTAGAACATATACACCAAAAGAAATCAGACGCTTTCGATAAAATATTAGAAGATATACAAGATAGTGATGAAGAAATAGAATTAGACTCAATAATAAGCCAAAAAGAATTAATGAAATCTAGTGCATCGAGTTCTAGTCCATTTCAAAGAACAACAGGAGAATAATACACAGTAGACACTAGCACAGAAAATGTACCTAGAAGAAGAGTTTTTAGAACAGCAGGAGAACCTATAGACAATATAAAACCATCAGGGAAAAGAATACCTATAGAAGAACCTATTATTCTCCAAGAAGGAGGTAATAAAGCAAAAATATTAAATATAGCAGCTCATGATCCCCAAAGATGGAATTCAGTAATAGACCTTTGGAAAGGAATAGTAGTAGCAGACTATATAAAAACATATAATGATACATATGCTGAAACTATGTATAAATACTTAGAGACATTTTTAGGAGAATCAGCTAAAGCTCTATGGGAAGCATATAATGAAGATTTTCCGATGGAATTTCAATACTTAGTAACCATGGGAGCAAATCCATACAATTTTACTAATAAAAGACATACTTTAATTACAGGAGAAGATCCAAATAGTGGATTAGTATTACTACAAAGAAATACTTTAATTAAATTAGAGCAGTTAAGTATAAGTAGCTGGTTTCATATTAAAAAAAAAATTAAATGATTATTTTTGTTATTGCACAATTAGTGGAAACGCTTTTGACCAAGAACTAGGAAAGAAATTATTTAATAAACTACCAGGAGCTCTAGGAAGAGAAATAGAAGACAGATGGAATAAAAGAGACGGGGTAGTACAAAATCCTAATTTAAAACGGTCAATAGGACATAGAATACAACATATAATGGATATAATACAAGAAAAATGCACGCATATACAAATATAAAAACAATTAAAACAAAATGAGATGAACTTTTGTAAAAGCGTGGTATACACTACTCAGAGTTACGATAAAGAAAATTATAAAAAGAAAAAGTATAAGAAATATAGAACCCAATATAATTGAAACTACCCTCAATGCAATAGAAATAAATACTATCTTAGAAAATTATCAGACAGAAAACCCTATTTAGACAGAAATAGACATATAAGAAAATACAGAACAGATAGAAATTATAAAAATAAACTGGAATGTTTTACTTGTGGAAGTGTAGAACACTTAGCAAATACATGTCCAAAAAGAATAAATAATAAGACACGAAATTCACAGCTAATTGAAGACTTTCAAAATAAATGTAGACGAATATATGTCAGATACAGAAAGTGTATACTCCATAGTAAGTGTAGATACTGAAGAAAAAATTAAAGCAGACTCATCAGACTCAGAAGCAGAAGAATTAGTTAATGAGATAGGATTAGAAAAACTAGACCTAGAACCAATTCAAATGGATAATTTAGCAAATATATATATATATATATATATACACACACACACACACACACACACTTATATAGGTGAAGCAAAACGATTTTGTCTTATTGTAAACTTTGACGCATTTTCATTGAAATTTTAAAAGGAGCGGTACAAACTATGGTCCTGACTCGAAATGGAACATCGAGCCATTTATGTTATTTAACAACACGTAATAAAAACATGAAAAGACGACAAGCCAGGCCTCAAAGCCAACTTTTGCCGTTTTTTCTAAAAATGAGCATTCTTTCTACCGCAAAGTGAATAACGGGGTAGAAGTCCATCCACTTGTTGTTTCCCCTGGCTCTGTTTGGTGAATCTCCAGTGCTTCGAAGCATTCTTCAATGATGGCCGCGTATTCCTCTTCCCAAAACAACGCCCTTAAACCCTCTTCTGGATCTTTGCTATTGTGACTCATTGGGCATGCTGTGAAGAACTGGTATAGATGAGGGAACAACTTTCTCATTTCAACGGGACCTCTCGCCCCATATTCTGCTTCTTCCTCTTCTGCCTCAAATGGCTCGTATCCAACCCCAAATCAATATTTCTCATTTTTAATACTCACTAGTTCTTTGATTCCCTGTAAGTTCTTTCCCAGACCTTTCCCGGGCTTAAACCCACTCCTTATTATAGTTGTAGCAATCATTTTGTAGATCAGTGGCATAGGGATATTGTAACGTACCCAAATTTTTTTTAAGCTAACTCTTGAATTTTTGATTGACCATATCTTGATATTTTGGGTATATTTTACTTCGCACGTCCTGAATGTTAACTGGACGATATTTGAAACTTGTTTGAAGTGTTATGGTGTAGTTATATAAACTACTCCTACCATGATTATCTTAGTAATTTATTAAATGGATTAGATATATATAAAAGTGGGCAGCCCCTTTTTTTATTTTTTGTTTTTTTTTCATCCTTATCCCAAGTAAGATATATAGCCTTTTGGCTCTTATCCTCTCCACCACCCCCCAATTTCATTTCTCTAAGAAATAAAACACCAAAACCTCTCTCCTCTCATAATATTCATCCTCTAAGTCAATCATCAAGACATTCTTTGGTTGAGCCCCAAACAACTCCACACGATTGAGGTAAGTTACAAACCCGTTTTTCAACAGGATTGTTGTTAGTGTTTTCAGCATAATTCCTTGTGTAAAGCATAGTTTTTAGTGATTCAAGATGTTCTAGAAAGCTATTTCATAGCCCTACAACTTTTGTTCAGGCTCTAAAACCCAGTTTTTCTTGTATTTACTCTTCCTAAAGGGGTGATGAAGTACAGGGCTGGTGCTGCCTAGATTTCTGTTTGCAAACCCTACATGTACTACTGTTAGTATTTTGAGCATATCTTATAGTAAAAAACTTCTAGAGGAGTGATTTAAATTTCTCTGAAACCCCAGACATGTATCTACAACTTTCATTAAGGCTGCAAAGTCTTTTTTTGTCGTTTACCCCTTTGAAACTAAGCCACAATACAAGACAGTAGCACTGTCCAAAATTCCTGTTTTGATAGTTTAGGGTGATTTTCACTGATTTCATGTTTAGTTTCGACGTGCTGAAACAATTGAACTTAAGTAGATATTTGATTGGGTATTTAAGGTATATATGCTCTTGTACAAGCTAAGGGGAATTGTTTGATGAAGTGGACTTTGGTTGGTCCATGGCGTAGACGATTTGAACTCCTCGAGTTGTGGTAGAACTTGTTGTGTGCTAAAACACCAAGGTTTGTGTATAAACTTGAACTTTGAATATCTTTATTTTCTGGAAGTTTTGAAGTATCTTGATCGGTTGTTTCCTTACTCTTCATCTTATATCGTTGTATGGTTATTATCTCAAGTATTGCAAAACTTTCGCCAAATCGCCCACTTGTACGAATTGCTTGATAATTTTTTATTCGTTTTGGGAGTTTTTCCTTCTTGTTACGGTGACTTGTCACCGATATCGGCATGCCTCTTGATTCGGATCTTGCCATCTTGACTTTGGATTTACATTTTGTCTTGATGATGGATTTTCGTCCATTTTAGAGTCCGTGTGGAAAGCCACTTTCAACATGGCTCTTGATTCTCTTGATTATTGGGTGACAACCCTTCTTGATTTGGGTCTTGGGTCTATCTTGATATTAATTGTGCTTGGCGTGATGGCATGACGTACATATTGGGCGAAATTTGTTATTTGACAAACTCTCTTGAATTGAATTATAAGCTTTCTTGACACTTGTGCCTTCGAATATTGATATCGATATTTTGAAACTCTTCAAGATTTGGTATTTGATACTTTTGATATACTTGGTTACTTGACTTGTTTTTATCTCATTGAGCTACCTACGACGGATAAAGGAATTGGAGAATCTAATGGCTCCAAGCCCAAAGTTTATACACCACTAAGCTTTATGCTTAGTGATAGTTGTTTTTAATCGTAGGTAATATACGAGAAGAGATTTGAAAATGGTCATTTGGAGTAGACTTTTTGGGAGCCTTAGTGAAGATCACATTTGCATATGCATCTAAGTCTTTTAAAATTTTGGAGACTTGTACATGATCCATATGTAACACTTATGTATGAAATTTTGGAGACTTGTTAGACACAAGACCATATGCTTGTAGCTTAAACTTGGTGACTTGTTTTTCTATTTTAGGTTGTGCTTTTAACCCAACTCATGCCATGTACTGGGTTTACATTTTTCCTTGTAATTATGTACAAAGGAAGATACTAGTTTCTGTGATAATCGCAAGTTTGAGTTTCGTGTATCTTATAGACCCGCAGTGGTGTGGATTTGAAAATATAATTTCAAAATGAAGTTTCTTAAATGTGTTGACTATTTGAGAAGGGCATTACTATTTTAAATTGATACTTTGATATTGTATTTCATCTAAGAAATTTTTCGGAGGGTACAATGGAAATAAAATGTCACACTTTCAACCCTTTTTCGCATGGGCCTATTTTCGCTATTAAATATTTTTGCGAATATCTTTTGGCATAAATTTCTTCTACACGTTGTAAGTGTGAAATTAGGTTTTGTTTCATAAGTGGTATCCTCCCAAAGGGGATGCTACAAGTTTTGGTATCAGAACCTAGGTTTGTGATTATAGGACTTTTGTTGCGACTTGTTGGTATTCTTGTTCCTTTTTTTAACATGTTTTGTTGAGTGCATTGCGCATATGCATCATGTACATGTCCTTAATGCAATGTGATCTTCCCTTTTGTAGGAATTAAGTTATAGCCTCTTCTTCCTCTAATGGACCTGTGGAAGCCGCTCATAAGGGTTTAAATAACTCGAATTCCCAACCTCACTTATAGGAAGGGGTTGGAGAACATTTTTCTGATTCTAATCTTCTCGTACTAGTGGATCTAAAGTGGGAAACAATCAGGGTACAAAAGTTAGGCCACATCCTCAATTGAGTCATAGTACTCCTACTGTCGATCCTTCTTTTCAACAAATGGCTGATTTCTTTCGTCACATGGCTAGAAGAATGCCCGACCCTAATGAAATGAACTTTGAGAAAATGAAAAAAATGGGTGGACTTGAGATTGAAGGCACTGTTGATCCTACGGATGCCGAGCAGTGGTTGGAGCGCATGGAAAGAGTATTTGAGCAATTAGAGTGTTCAGACGCTGCCAAATTTAAGTATGTTGTCTCACTATTACCAAAAGATGCTTATGACTGGTGGTTAAGTGTACCGAATGCCAAGGCAAAACCTCTTGTTATTACTTGGAATGATTTTGTGAAAGAACTTCATATGAAGTATGTTCCACCTGCTTATCATGATGCAAAGAAAAAGGAGTTCTTGAATCTAGAGCAAGGGAGTATGTTTATTGCTGAATATCAATAGAAGTTTCTACGCTTTCTCGTTATACGGGTGGTATTATTAATAACGAAAAAGATAAGTGCAGGCGATTCGAAGAAGGTTTGAATAATTCCATTAGAAAATCTGTGGCGGTCCTACAACATGAAAACTTTTGTAAATTAGTTTCAGTTGCTCTTTCTTGGGAAAGGATCGACAAGGAACAAGCTAGTAGAAATGAAAACAAGTTCAGAAAAGCTGATGCAGATTTAGGAGGTCCATCTAAAAGGTTTGACAATTCCAAAGCCGGTGGTGTTCACAAGTCAGCCCGGCATAAGCAAAATAGATCAAATTTCTATACTGCTAGCACTCCAAGCTATGGCCAAGGCAAGACCCGTATACCCACTTGTGCGTAATGTGGAAAGAATCAGTCTGGTACAGGTAAGAGAGCTTCTGGTGCTTGTTTTAATTGTGGGAGCCTCGATCATAAAGTGAAGGATTGCCCTAATCCTAACCCTACTTCTTCTCCGCATACGGAAGGCTCTTTTAGAAACCTATTACCACTCCTTCTCAAGGGAATAGAGGTGCAAGATCTAGAAACACATAAGCAATAGGTGTAGGTGGAGACAATCAAGCTAGTGGGTCAAGAGCTACAATACGAGCTTATGCTATGAGACAGAGGGATGACCAAGATGGAGCAGATGTGGTTGTTGGTAAATGTCACTTATTTCGCTTACGTGTTGTTACATTATTTGATCCTAGTTCTACACATTCCTATGTTTGCTCATCATTGGTTTTTCCTAAAAATGTGAAATCTGTGAGACTTGATTGTGGTGTGCTTGTCCAAAGTCCTTTGGGTCAACAAGTTGTTTGTAATCAAATCTATCGAGGTTGTCTCTTGGTGATTCAAAATTTGGTCTTCCCTACTGATTTTATTGAAATGCCGTTCCAAGACTATGATGTCATCATCGGTATGGATTGGCCTCATAGATACCATGCGGTAGTTGATTGTAGGTTGAAGCATGTGACCTTTAGAGCTCCTTTATTTTCACACATCATTGTTCAAGGTGAAAGATCATTCACATCTAATACTATCTCCGCAGTTGTGGCAAGAAAGATGGTTAGTTAGGGTTGTAAAGCTTGTCTTGCTCATATATTTGATACACACCTAGAAAGTCGAAGCCTTAAAGATATACCAGTTGTATGTGAATTTCCTGATGTTTTCCTTGAAAATCTTCCTGGATTACCCTCGAAAAGGCAAGTTGAATTTCCTATAGAGGTTATTCCTGGAACTACTCGTACTTCTATAACTCCTTATCGAATGGCTCCAGTAGAATTGAATGAGTTGAAAATTCAATTGCAAGAACTTCTTGAGAAAGGTTTTATTCGCCCAAGTGTTTCTCCCAGGGGAGCTTCTATTTTATTTGTGAAAAAGAAAGGTGGAACTCTTAGGCTTTGTATTGATTAAAGAATCGAACAAGGTAACAATTAAGAATAGATATCCACCGCCTAGGATTGATGATTTATTTGACCAGCTAAAGGGTGCTAGGTTGTTCTCAAAAATTTACTTGGAGGTCTGGTATTACCAATCAAGGGTAAGTGAACAAGATGTCCCTAAAACTGCCTTTAGGACTCGATATGGTCATTATGAATTTTTGGTGATGCCATTCGGGTTGACGAATGCTCCTACGGCATTCATGGATCTGATGAATCGCGTGTTTAAGCCTTATCTTGATCAATTTGTGGTGGTATTTATAGATGATATTTTAATATATTCCAAGAATACTAAAGATCATGAAAAGCATCTCCGAATTGTTTTGCAAATTTTGGAAGAGAAAAGGCTTTATGCTAAGCTTTCCAAATGTGAATTTTAGCATGGTAAAGTGACTTTTCTGGGACATGTTGTGTAAGCTGAAGGTGTGAAGGTGGATCCTAGTAAGATTCAAGCTATTGTTGAATGGAACTGGTTAAAAGTCCAACTGAAGTAAGAAGTTTCTTGGGCTTAGCGGGATACCATAGAAGGTTTGTCAAAGGCTTTTCCATTATAGCCTCTCCTTTGACTAAACTCTTGAGGAAGGATGTCAAGTTCGTATAGGATGAAAAATGCCAAGAGAGCTTTGAAAAGCTCAAATCCTTATTGACACAAGCACCTATACTTACTCTACCAATCGAAGGAAAGAGTATGTGATATATAGTGATGCTTCTCATCATAGTTTGGGTTGTGTCCTGATGCAGGAAGGGAAAGTGGTTGCATATGCCTCTCAAAAATTGAAACCACATGAATTGAACTATCTTACACATGACCTTGAGCTCGCTGCCATAGTGTTTGCTTTGAAAATTTTGAGGCATTACTTATATGGCGAAAAGTGTCACATATTTACTGATCACAAGAGTTTGAAGTACTTGGGTACACAGAAAGAGTTGAATTTGAGACAACGTAGATGGCTTGAACTCATTAAAGATTATGACTGTATCATTGACTATCATCCGGGTAAAGCCAATGTGGTTGCAGATGCTCTAAGTCGCAAAGTCTTTGCTAGTTTGTCTCTAAGTCCTTTGGCTGTATTTCTTGAATTGAGAGCCATGAATGCTTGTGTTGCATTTAATTCTGATGGCTCTATTGTTGCTATTTGTAAGTCAAGCTAGTTCTACTTGAATAGGTGAAAGAAGCACAGAAGTTAGATGAGAAGCTTGTGAAATTGATCAAAGAAGTTCAAACTAGAGGAAAGCTTGATTTTAAGTTAAGGGAAGATGGTGTTCTATTTTATCGAATTAGGTTATGTGTTCCTAAAGATGACAACTTGAGGAAAGAAATTTTGAATGAAGCACATACTTCACCATATGCAATGCATCACCGGAGGTACTAAAATGTACCAAACCATCAAAGAACACTACTGGTGGAATGGTATCAAGAAGGACATTGCGGAATTTATTTCTAAATGCTTAGTTTGTCTACAAATAAAGGCCGAGCATCAAGTCCCAACTGGTTTGTTGCAACCCTTATCGATACCCGAGTGGAAATGGGAAAGAAGAACTATGGACTTTGTTTCTGGGCTTCCATGCACTCAAAGAAATCATGGTGAAATTTAGGTTATAGTTGATAGGCTAACCAAAAGTGCTCATTTCTTGGCCATCTAAATGGACTACGCACTTGAATGTTTAGCAGAATTGTACGTTAATGAGATTGTGAGGCTGCATGGAGTTCCTATTTCTATTGTGTCTGACCAATACCCAAGGTTTACATCCAGATTCTGGACTAGCTTGCAAGAAGCTTTGGGCACTAGGTTGAACTTTGGTACTTCTTTCCATCCTCAGACAAACGGCCAGTCCGAGAGGGTGATTCAAATCTTGAAAGATATGCTTCGAACTTGCATTATGGAATTTGAGGGTAGTTCGGACAGACACCTAGCCTTGATAGAATTCGCTTACAGTAATAGCTACCAATCGAGTATTGGCATGCCTCCTTACGAAGCATTATATGTGAGAAAGTGTAGAACTCCTCTTTGTTAGAGTGAAGTTGGTGAAAGAAAATTGGTTGGTCATGCGATTGTGCAACAAACTGAAGATAAGGTAAAAATCATCAAGGATCGTCTAAATATTGCCTCGGATAGACAAAAGTCTTATGCTGATCTTAAGAGGCGTGAAATTGAACATCAAGTAGGAGATAAGGTATTTTTAAAGGTTCTCCAGGAAAGAAGATTATGAGATTTGGCATAAAAGGAAAACTTAGTCCTCGATTTATTGGACCATATGAAGTACTTGAGAGAGTTGGTCCAGTGCATATAAAGTAGCTCTTCCACCGGAGTTAGATAAGATCCACAACGTCTTCCATGTTTCTATGCTTAGAAGATATCGCTCAGATCCATCTCATGTTCTTCCCGTTGAATCCATTGAGGTCAGCCCTGACTTGACATATGAAGAGGAACCTATCCAAATCTTGGCGCATGAGAAAAAAGAGCTTAGAAACAAGAAAATTCCTTTAGTCAAAGTCCTTTGGAGAAATCATTCTGGCAAAGACGCTATCTGAGAGCGAGAAGAGGATATGTGAATTCAATATCCACGGTTGTTTTGAGGCTAGTATAAGGTAAATTTAGATGAAATTTCTTAAAGAACAGAGTCAAGAACACCCCGAATTTTTTTTAAGCTAACTTTTGAATTTTTATTTGAATATATCTTGATAGTAAGGGTATATTTTACTTCGCATTTCCGGAATGTGAACTTGACGATATTTGAAACTTGTTTGAAGTGTTATAGTGTAGTTATATAAACTACTCCTACTATGATTATCTTAGTAATTTATTAAATGGATTAGATATATATAAAAGTGGGTAGACCCTTATTTTTTTATTTTTTATTTTTCATCCTTATCTTAAGCAAGATATATATCCTTTTGGCTCTTATCCTCTCCACCACCCCCCAATTTCATTTTTCTCCAAGGAAATTAAACACCAAAACATCTCTCCTGATAGTTTAGGGTGATTTTCACTGATTTTATGTTTAGTTTCGATGTTCTGAAACCATTGAACTTAAATATATATTTGACTATGTATTTAAGGTATATATGCTCTTGTACAAGCTAAGGGAATTGTTTGATGAAGTGGATTTTGATTGGTCTATGGCGTAGATGATTTGAACTCCTTAAGTTGTGGTAGAACTTGTTGTGCGGTAAAACGCCAAGGTTTGTGGTTGAACTTGGAATATCATTATTTTCTAGAAGTTTTGAAGTATCTTTATGGGCTGTTTCCTTACTCTTCATCTTATATCATTGCATGGTTATTATCTCAAGTATTGCAAAACTTTCGCTAAATCGCTCACTTGTACAAATTGCTTGATCGTTTGGCATTCGTGTTGGGACTTTGTCCTTCTTGTTACGGTGACTTTGTCACCGATATCGACATGCCTCTTGATTCGGATCTTGCCCATCTTGACTTTGGATTTACATTTTGTCTTGATGATGGGTTTTCGTCCATTTCTCGAGTATGAAAGGGAAAGCCACTTTCAACATGGCTCTTGATTCTTTCGATTATCGGACGACCCTTCTTGATTTTGGGGCTTCAACCATCTTGATATTGATTGTTCTTGTGTGATGACATGACGTACATATTGGGCGAAATTGGTTATTTGACAAACTCTCTGAATTGAATTATAAGCTTTGAAACTTGAGCCTTCGAATATTGATATTGATATTTTGAAACTCTTCAAGGTTTGGTATTTGATACTTTCGATATACTTGTTACTTGATTTATTTCTTTATCTCATTGAGTCACCTACGACGGATAAAGGAATTGGAGAATCTAATGGCTCCAAGCCCAAAGTTTATACACCACTAAGCTTTATGCTTAGCGATAGTTGTTTTCTATCGTAGGTAATGTACGGGAAGAGATTTGAAGGTGGCAATTTGGAGTAGACTTTTTGGGAGTCTTAGTGAAGATCACATTTGTATATGCATCTAGGTCTTGTCAAATTTTAGGGACTTGTACATGATCCATATGTAACACTTATGTATGAAATTTTGGAGGCTTGTTGGACACAAGACCATATGCTTGTAGCTTGAACTTGGTGACTTGTTTTGTTATTTTAGGTGTGCTTTCAACCCAAGTCATGCCATGTTTGGGTTTACATTTTGCCTTGCAATTATGTACAGCAAGATACTAGTTTAAATGGATAATCGCAAGTTTGAGTTTCATGTATCTTATGGACCCGCGGTGGGTGTTGATTTGAAAATATAATTTCAAAATGAAGTTTCTTAAATGCGTTGACTATTTGGATATGGCATTACCATTTTAAATTGATATTATGATATTGTATTTCATCGAAGAAATTTTTCGGAGGGTACAATGGAAAAAATGTCGCACTTTCAACCCTTTTTCGCATGGGCCCCATTTGCTATTAATTATTTTTGGAAATTTTTTTGCATAAATTTCTTCTAAACTTTGTAAGTGTGAAATTGTTTTTTTTAGTTATCCTCCCAAAGGGGATGCTCGATACTTATCCCCCCTCGTTATCATGCTAATTCAAAAAAGGAAAAAATAAAAGCCCCAAGGTACTTTCATAAAAAGCCAATTGCCCGATAGTTGGGGTTTTTTTCCCGTAAATCATGACTTCTTGATCATCCCTATGAATTTGAGAGCGGGAGTTGAAGACACAACCCCAAAGGGTGTAACCCGGGGTCGCCCCAATAATAAGTTGTATTGTTTTGATATCCTGATGTCGAACCCCACTACAACTCGGGACCCTTTGTATTGAGATCTATTTCCCCAATTGGGTCCCCGGTTGCGCCATCATAGCTTTTACATTTGTTAATCGTTTTTCCCAACATCATCCCGATTTGTTTAAAAATGTCAGGGCTTTAACCCCCCCTTCGTAAATCAACACTTGGGGATAATCTTGTCACGACTTTTGTCTTATTTGTAAGGACCTATTGTGGGCCCTCCCCCGTTTGGTAATTCGTCGTCAAAAAGATAGCCATGCGCTCGTACAACATCCCCTATAACTTTGGTCTCCCCCTAGCATGTTGTAACTTTGTCCTTAAAGGACATTAATTTTAATAAGAGCACTTTGCCCTTAAATATGAAATTTAATTTTTTGGGCAAGAAACCCGGACTTATTGAATTTTCTTTGAATAAGGATCATATGAATTATAATTCATAATATATTTCTTGTTGCTTATTCTCCTCCCTTATTTTGAAAAAATAACTCTTCCCCATTTTCTTTGGGGATCCATCTTTTTTTCATCGGGATTTTAATTTATATTGCACCTCAAAAGTTATTAGATGAAAATATTTAGTTCCTGACCCTGAACCAATTGCGAGGGGAGAATTTATCATAATTTATGGATCTATTGTATACAAGTATTTTTGTATGTAATAAATCATATTTCAGATCAACACATGAAGCTTTGTTCTCATAAGCAATGATTTAGCTATGTATCAGAGGCATTTAATGCCAAACCATAGTGAATATAAACTAGCATTATCAAGATGAATTGTCTTGATTGCATGATTTAGAAATTGTGCTCTTAACTCAATTATTTTGAGCAAGCAATTTTGTAAATGTAGAAGTGCAAAGCTGACAATGAATGCACAAGGGATCATTTCATGATGCATCTCATCAAGATATCACATAAACAAGTTAACGGCCTATATTCACCTTTATATTTATTTTCGCTTAAGGGAATTCAATCCAATATTAGCTAGTATAATCAACTTATCATGAGAACAACGAATAAATTTTTTGAAGAATAATGAGTTCTTTAATGAGTGTCAAATACTCAATCCGCACATCATATTTGAATCGGATGGCAAAATTGCTCATTTTAACCGATAAAATTATTTATACTATTAAACTTCTCGTTTTCCCGCTTATGTGCTATTTGTTTTAGTAAATTTTTGATTTACTATGACAGAATTTTTTCTTTATTTCAAAAAATTTCCTTTCTTTGTAATGTTTTCAAAGCATTTTGGACGACCTACTTCCTATCTATTCTATCCAATTTTTCCCGGGGGAAAAAACTCCCCCTTCTTTAAAAGTGCAGAATATAAATTCGGGTAAATAAAGAACACAATGATTTTTAAAGGAAACCCCCGACTCAAAAGGGAAAAAAAACCTACCCCAACCTTTTGGTTTCCCAACTCCCCAAATGAAAACTTTAAATTCAAATTACAAAACTAAACCTGAACTAACCCCTTTTTCCCTTTTTTACGAATAAAACCTTCACTACCAAGCAACCTTGTTTCCTCCAACTTGAAGTTGAATTTAAAAATTTTTGTATTTCTTATCTTCTCAAAGAGATAAAACACAAATCGATAAACAACCTTTCAAAAAAATAGACTTCCCAAAAAAATTATTCAAAGAAAACTCCTTCAATCCCGCCGACTGGGGCGACGCCTAATTCAATTTCTTGATAAAATTTTGATAGCTCATATTCAAATTTCTCTTTGAGGTGCGCAAAATTCTTTTTTAGATTGAAAAAAGTACGAGTGCAAAAACGCAAAACACAAAAACCCCCTTCGAGCAGGCTGAGATATAAGGGTTCATGTTGAATTGGGATTCTCTTTTGAATCGACTTTTTCCTTTTAGGAGCCGCAATTTTAATTATGGGAGGGAAAATGTAACTTGACTTCCAAAATTTTTCATAAAACCGAATTGTTTTTGGGGCTTGTTTGGGGAAAATGTTCACGAACATTTTATCCCTGGTTTGCCTACCCCAATTTTGCCGCGAGATGGAACATGTTACGATCTTGTTTTTCTCCCGGGGTGTTCTTCCGACCCTCTTGCCCTTTTTATGGGTGTAACGACCCCTTTGGCTTTTGCACTTTTGACACTTTTTCCCTCGTTGACCCCCCCCGGGTCTGGAGTTTTTTGGGGACTTTT